>NW_007735801.1:60741-76063 GCF_000696425.1 Galeopterus variegatus | reverse complement strand
GTCGAAGGTATACCTGTTTCCCAATGTTCATTGCAGCACTCTTCACAATAGCCAAGAGGTGTATCCAATTTGTGAAGTCATCAAGTTATACATTTATATGTGTCCTTTTCTGTATGCATTTTATATTTAGAAGTTTTATTTATATTTGTACACTAGAAACGTGTGTGCATATTTACATATGTATGTATATAAAATAATGAACAGAGGTAATGTGAAGTATAACTAGATCCTCAGATAATGAAAAGAGGTGATATATTTATGGAATTGTTATTTACAACCATTTAAAGGCTAGAAATGTCTTCCAGAAAATAATTTAGTTCCAGGAGCAATTTCAGATGAGTAATCATCAGAAACAACTAAATGACTCCCTCAAATGCACCTTTTCATTAAATGAATTTTCATAAAGGTTTGGATTTTAATTTTATATATATTCTTATTTTTAAAAACATGTAAAGAGTTTTTTTTTAAAAAAAAAAAAAAAAGAGAATGGGAGATGAAAAGCATATTTGGATGCTGATGCCTGGAATAGTTTTGTTTTAATTTAATACACTCACTTATTAAATCTTACACATCTGTTACTACTTCCTATGAAAAATTGTCATAATAATTTCATTATAAACCAAATGGAACAACCTAAAATGTCATTTTATACCATAAACAAAATTAGCTAGTATTAACAGTTCAAAAGGAATCTGCAATATTCCAAAAGAGACTATCAGTCGATTTGCCCTAAATTAATGAGGAAGTCTTTTCTGTGTCTTATGGTGTATATATACAAAATAAATCTATCTAGAAAAAGATAACAGCCTAAGAAAGATTAAAAGCATTTAGATCTGTGCATTTCTGTCAAGATCTCTTAGGTGACCTCTTTATTGGTGCAAATACTAGCTAACTGGGGACATATGTCAGCGATTAGTCTGTGTAGCTTCTCATATGGAAGAGTAACCTCAATGAAATAAAATTCTACCTACCCTCACATTCCAGTTTACTCACCCATGCCTACCTTAATCAATAGATAAGCATTTCAAGACTATAAAAGCAAAGAATTGTAAAGTCTACCTTAGCCTGTGGTCTGATGGTTAAGATTCTGTATTTCCACCCAGGTGGCTCAGGTTTGATTCCAGTGAAGGAATCAGTCCCTTGGAGATACAGAAGTAAAACCCTTTGAAATATTAATATCCAGGAAATTAGCAAAACAGCCTATTACCCCATAAGTATGTATAATCAATATATGTCAATCAAAAACTAGATCAAAAAAAATTTTTATTGAAATAAAATAAAGAATTTTAGGGCTGGCTGGTTAGCTCAGTTGCTTAGAGCATGGTGTTATACCACCAAGGTCAAGGGTTCGGATCCCCATACCAGCCAGCTGCTTAAAAAAAAAAAAATAGGGTTATCACAAAATGCAAACACAATGAAAGAAATTCCTCTTCTGTGCAAAGCACAACTATTCTTTGCATTAACAATGTAAAGTTCTGCATTTGTTAGACCTCACAAATTTTTATTCCTCTCCTTGTACAAATAATCAAAGCTGCGTATGTTTCTGATTAGAATGCTGATTAGAAAGGTACTACATTTATAGTTACCAAGGCTCCCTAAACTCTGTCCCATATTCTTCGACATTAATAATTCTTCAACAGTCAAAAGTATTTCACAGAACATTAATACCATGGAAACAAAATAAATAACATAGGCTCATAAAATATACCAATTTTCTAACAGCCTTTTAATAAATTAGAAGATTCTTCGGTTCCCAAAACGAACAAAACCAATAAAACAGATTTACAGACTGTTCATATCCAGCCACCCGATGTTTACAGTGCCCACACTACACAGAATGAAGTATTACACTGCGGCTCAAATCACAGGCTACACAGGAGGCTGCCTGGATGACCTCCTCCCTACTTCCTATTACCAACAGGAAAAGAAGCCTAAATGCCTGTGAAAATAAACTGTCTTCATCGCCGTCCTCTTTCTGGTTCCTACATGCCATCAAAATCTACATCAGAAATAATCAGTAGACCTAAGCTACCCTCATTATGTGCCTTTCTAATCATATTTCATTCTGCTTTAGTTCCATTTTTATTTAGTTTAGCCTTACAATCTAAGGTCCCAAGAGGGAAACTAGACAATATTACTCTTTATTTCTGCCCAGGGCCTAACATAATATCTTTCAATTAATAAGATTCAATAAATCTTGGAGAAATCAGTCAGCTAAAATGCTTATGGTCCAGACATAAGAGGCATTGTTGAACCTGAGATGTTGTCACTAAAGAATAATCAACTTGGCTGCAATTATCACCTTTATGCTGGCATCTTTAGTTCTCTGTCCCAACCCTAGACTGACCAGATGACCAAGTGTCATCTTCACTTAATGCACAGGCACCTCAAATTTGACATATTTAAAAATGAACATTATCACAACGGGTACAAAACTATGCTGTCTACCCTAAGTGAATCATTGTGCAGAATATGCACATATTGAAACAACACACTGTACCCCACAAATATGTAAAAGTAAATGTTAAAATAATAAATAAAAATGGGCATCTCTCTCCACTACTTCCCCCAAATCTGCTCTTTTGCTGGCATATCCTCTCTCAGCGAATGGCATGACATTCCACCCAGACGCCGCCCTAGTCAGTAATCTAAGAGTCACTCTTGAGTCCTATCTCTTACATCCTATCAATCACCGTGTCCTGTCATCTTTCTACTATTTCTGTTTTGTTTTGGTGGCTGGCCGGTGTGGGAATCTGAACCTGTGACCCTGGTGTTACAAAGATGCGCTCTAACCAGCTGAGCTAACCGGCCAGCCCCCCTAGTACTTCTTGGATCTGGCCTCTTCCCTATGTCTGTATTGCCACCAGCCTGCTAGTCCAAGTCACATGAACAACTTCCCAACCAATCTCACTACTATCTACTATCATCTGCCTCTTACCCACTGATTACACAGCAATTTTAAAGAGCAATCTTTAAAAATTGCCTATGTGGGAGGTGGGAGGGAGGTTTCGGTAATGGGCCACAATAATCACCCACATTGTATATCAGCAAAATAAAATTAAGAAAAAATAAATTAATTAATTAAAATTAAAATAAAAATTGCCTATGTGTGCACATGCAGAAACCTTGTCTATCTTATATGTCACTATACCTCTTGGAGTACCTAGCACATAGTAGGACTGCAATAAATACAAATATTCATTCATTTAACCAAAAAGACCATTGCATGCTTTTTACTCCAAGCATGAACATTACCACGTAGCAAGCTTTTATTAGGACATTAATAAATACTTAGCACTGGTTAGGCTACAAAAGTAATCTAAAATAGGGGCCAGCATGGAAGAAACTTATAACTGAGATGAGGAAATAGCTCCTACATACAAGGTAGTAAATGAAACAGATGGAATTACATAAAAACAAACAAAATAATATAACATGGTAAGTAGGGCTGAAAAAATAAAGTCTTTTAGCCACAGATTGGGACAGGAACACATGTCAATGCGTGCAAAGGTTTGATGTGAAGAGAGGATTATAAAGACCAAAGACACTGACCTGATGACACATTTGTTTTAGAAAGCCTAAAGCTGAATACCTAAAAAGGAGAACAGTGTGAAGAATGGAATCTGTGTAAATAGTTAAGACTTGACGTGATTAGGAATAACAGCCCTCACCTCTGACTGTGCCAGCTCTGATAAAGCCTACTATATGGCCCTCTAACCCAAATACTACTATGACTGTTGCAGTTTACATCTGAGGAAAATGAGTATTAAAACATTTACAACATATCCAAGGTCATAGAGCTGGGAAGTGGCAGAACTGGGGTTTGAATCTAGCATCTTCAAAACTCTTACACGCCCACAAGGAAGAAGTGCTCTGTGAAAACAATGTGATGAAGTCATGTTTTAAAACCTAATAACAGGGTCCAGGGTAAAGTGAAGCTGCACGCTCAGCAAAGCAGCAGCTGCCGGCGTCCGGGCTGCAGGCACGATTAGACTGGAAGGATGGCAGCAAGACCGGCACACAGGAGACAATACACAAGAGAACGTGAAGGAGGGAAAGCATGTCTGAAAGTGAAAAGAGAAAGAGATGTGGGGACTCAAAGATGAGTCCGCAGCCTTAGATATGAAAAGGATAATGGCACCATAAACAGAAATCGGGTCAATTTAAAAACAGACCTATTTTTCAATTTCAGGTCTTTTGAATGAGGTGAAGATGTGATGTCCAAGTGAAAATGTCCAAAGGCAGCAGGAACAATGAGATGCTTGGTTAGAAGAAAAGGGTTAGATTCATATTATAAATACTCATTGTACATTGTGCAGCTGCCCCAGGAGTGTCGCAGGTGCTGAGCCCACCCTAGCCGGGAAGATGACATATCTGCTGGGTCAGAACATGCTCCGTAGTTTCTGGGACCAAGTGTCTGCTGCCTTCTGGAAGTGGTACCCAAATCCCTACAGCCTACTTGTCTTGGCAGAGGACACAGTACCCCAGAGGTGACTCCTGACCAAGACCCACAGGATGCCTGGCCGGGCCGAGCCACTGTTTCCTGCCAATGTTGCTCACTCGGGGCACACCCTGGAGGACTCGATTGTTGACCCACAGAATCAGCCCATGACCACCTTCTCCTGGGCCATCAACCACACCCAGCTGATGGCGACGGAGGAACGATGCGTTGACTATGTGAACTCTGACAACAGCAGCTGGACCAAAATCCACAGGGAAGCCTGGGTCTCCTCTAGCTTATCTGGTGTCCCCAGAGCTATCCAGGAATTTGGTCTCGCCTGGTTCAAAGCAACATGATCAAAACTATGAAGGGTTTAGAATATATCTTAGCCAAGCTGCAAGGTGAGGCCGCTTCCAAAACACTTGTTGAGATGGCCAAGGAAGCCAAGGAGAAGGCCAAGGAGAGGCTCTGGCACTACAGAGAGGGCAAGGAACTAGCCGACACGGCAGCCACCAAGCAGCCACAGCAATTTGTGCAGCCAGCCCAGGTCCTGGTGCAGCCTGGGCCCTCCCCACTTCCACCACAGCTCACCAGACAACGCGGCTCAACTCCCTCTGCCCTCTCCCCATTGTTCTTTATTATTAAAAATCAATTTCCAGCCCTGTTTGAGGGGTGGGTTGGGGGTAGGTGTCCTGTTTGGCATCTACAGTACATCAGGCATGTCATCCAGGTCTGAGCCGGTCCTGTTTGTTCCCCCATTGGGCAGCTGAGGGCAGAGGTGCAGAGACATGCAGTGACTTGCCCAGGGTCACAGACAGGATGCAGGTGAGGTGATAATAAAGGACAGACTGTAAGTTCCATAAGGGAGGCTCTTTGTTCTGTTCTCTGATGTGTCCCAAGCACCTGGAACAATATCTAGCACAAAATAGGTACTCAGTAAACATTTGCTGAATTCAATCAGTAACCCCTCAAAAAAAAAAAAAAAAAAAGACTTTTATATTTACAAATTTCTTCTCTTTTTTTTGGCAGCTGGCCAGTACAGGGATCAAATCCTTGACATCGGTATTAACCAGCCAGCCCATATTTATGCATACTTCTTAAACCGAAGCGGACATTGTTTTAATACAGAAAACAAATAACTGTTACCAAATAAAGAAGAAAAAAAACAACTTTTGGTAACATAACACTTCCCCACACAATAACAAGTTCCCAAAGTGACCCTAGCAACAGTACTTCTATATGTCAGTTCAAGCCAAAATCTCCCTGCCTGGGCCTTTGCAAACTATTCCACACCCATTGCATATCTCTGCAGCACCTTTTTGGAACACAAAATATTGAGACTGCTAAAATGCATGTGGAAATTTCAGCCAAACAATAGGCTTTCAACCTAGTGGCAGTACCAATTTTTAAATTTCTAATCAATTTAAGGCATACAACCAAATGAGGATTTTTATTAAATGTTAGGGCAACAATGATGGATTTACATTAGCAACCAAGTACACGTGCAGACAATGCAAAAAATTAGAACGGAAAATATCGTATGGTTTCTATATTATAATGGCTACATATTATCAAAACAGACAAATGTAAAAAGTAACAGCATGAATAATGCAGTGTATCATTTTTGTTACTGGACACAACACTAAAATTAAGGAAACACTGATATATTCACATATTAAAAGTACATTTAAAAAAAGATGAAAGGACACACAATGTCATATCAGCAACTGTTTCTGGGGAGATAGAGAAACAGAACTAGAAAGGAGAACAAAGTATATTTCAACTTTATCTGCAATGTTTCATTGCTTTTTATTTTTAAAAAATCTGAAAATACACCAAAATGTTAACATCTGTTAATCTGGGGTAAAGGTCATATGGTGTTTATCGTATTCTCTTTGCCATTCAATATTTCTGAAATTTCACCCAAATTAAAAAAAAAAATCCAAATCTCTCACCTAATGAAAATATCACATGAAACATATCAGAAATGTCCCGCCTAGATAACTCCAGGGTGAACTGGGTGAAGCTCACTTCTTCCCCAAGCAGCCAATTTCTATTTTGTACTCCTAACATAGTTCTTGAAATAGAATGGCGTCATTAGTTTTGGTTTGATCTCCTGAAGCTAATCTACAGGGTGGGCCTTAACTATATGCAAGTCCTCTGGTGGCCGCTACTAAGAAAGGGCACTAGCCTCAGTATCTCTTCCTCCTAAGGGTGCTAAGAGGAAGATTCAGGAAAGCAGCAGCTACTAAAGACAATTCCTGCAAATAAATACAATGTCTTCCCTCCTACCCCTAATCACTGCCTCCATTATTTTTCCAAGCCTTTCCTCAAAAGCTAGTCACCTATAGAGACATTCTGTAGGACAGTGGCTCCTTTTCTCTCTAAGAGGCGAAACTCCGAATTAGTCTATCAGAAACGTCCCGCCTAGATAACTCCAGGGTGAACTGGGTGAAGCTCACTTCTTCCCCAAGCAGCCAATTTCTATTTTGGACTCCTAACATAGTTCTTGAAATAGAATGGCGTCATTAGTTTTGGTTTGATCTCCTGAAGTTAATCTACAGGGTGGGCCTTAACTATATGCAAGTCCTCTGGTGGCCGCTACTAAGAAAGGGCACTAGCCTCAGTATCTCTTCCTCCCAAGGGTGCTAAGAGGAAGATTCAGGAAAGCAGCAGCTACTAAAGACAATTCCTGCAAATAAATCCAATGTCTTCCCTCCTACCCCTAATCACTGCCTCCATTATTTTTCCAAGCCTTTCCTCAAAAGCTAGTCACCTATAGAGACATTCTGTAGGACAGTGGCTCCTTTTCTCTCTAAGAGGCGAAACTCCGAATTAGTCTTTTGGGTTGGTCATTTGCTCACTATAGAAACATGCAGCATGCTCTTCAGGAAATCCATGCATTCACTCAAGAGTCATTCACACCATATAGGCAGCAGGGGTGTACAAATAAGAGCAAAATCCCTACCCTCAAAGACACCACTATTATTTTTCCACCTCTCAATTTCTCAGTCTTAAAACATCTCCACCATCAAATCCAAGAAAACATGAATCTAAAGTGTGGCTAAATGATCCTTCCAAATTATTATTACCGTCAAGAGCCAAGGTAAGAACTTGAGATGTGAGATGAGGCCATGTGAACAGGGCAACGGCTTAGGGAGCTTCCCGAACGTGCCCAACCACAGCAGGCAAGGCTGATCCCCAGCTACCCCTGAGATGAGGGGAGATTAAAGGGAACAAGGCAGACACGTGCTCACTCATCTTTCATTCCACCTCCTTTTAGCAGCTAGAAATTCATTCAGCAACTGCCAACACCTCTACACCTAAGAGGATAAAAATAAATAAAAAGGAAACATTACCGTGCGCCTACTCCTTATTCACTTGTTTAAGGAACAATAAGACATGAAGAAGTAATATAGTGATGCTGTAATTCCAATTCAAGGAAAAGAATTCCTTTTAACAGGGCTTAGGCATAAAGGAGACTGGTGTGATTTCCAGTACTCTTGACTCTAGATTAATAACAGCAAGAGAGTAATGAAATGTCTCAGAATCTGGACTCCTAAGGCAGGCTAGGGCCCAGCCAAGAGGAGGGTGTGACTGACGAGGCCCTGATCATCTCAGACTGGGGAAAGCACAGACCGGATGAAGGACACGTGCAACCTCCACATAACAGGGCCAAGATGATATCATGAGAGACAAATGAGCAGGTGTCTAGTGAAGCAACCCAGGGTGCCAATTTAGACAATGAGAGAAAGAAGACGTGGGTCCTGGAACACATCCGTATGTCCAAGCAGAGTGGAGGGTGTGTAAAAATAAGTAATGGAAGATATCCATACCGAGTTCTCAATATGACAGGCTTTGAAAGTCACATTGAGAAAAGAAGACTCAGGGCCAGCCCGTGGCTCACTTGGGAGAGTGTGGTGCTGATAACACCAAGGCCACAGGTNTTGAGAAAAGAAGACTCAGGGCCAGCCCGTGGCTCACTTGGGAGAGTGCGGTGCTGACAACACCAAGGCCACAGGTTCGGATCCCTAAATAGGGATGGCTGGTTTGCTCACTTGGGAGAGCGTGGTGCTGACGACACCAAGTCAAGGGTTAAGATCCCCTTACCAGTCATCTTTAAAAAAACAAAGAAATGAAGACGTAGTAGGGCAGGTCCAAGGAAGCGACAGCCATTTCTACAAGGGAAGATGACTTCTGTACTAACACGTGGAAAGCAGAGGAATCAGGAAGGTCAGCTCAGGAGCTGATGGTTGCAAACTAAACAGAAGGTGGCAGCAGCAGTAATACAGCAAGAGGGATGGCAGCCTGAGACCACCTCTGGTTACTGACTAGGCAGCAGAGGTGGAAAACCCAGCTCTGCAGGGTATTTGACAACAATAGTGTTAATTAATAATGAAAAGCAACTACCATTTATTGACCCTTGATAGGTGCCAGGCACTACACTAAGTGCTTCCTGTGTGTTATCTGATTTAATCCTCACGACCATCGTTTGTGGTAGGTACCGTAATTAGCCTGTTTCAGATGAGAAAACTGAGACTTAGAGAGATTAAATAACCTGCTTAAGTTCATAAGACCAGAAATGAACAGAGCTGAAATATGAAACCAAAATGTTTAGTTTTCCAGTCCACTTTCTTAACCATTAGCGTATACTGCCTTAAGGTTTTCAGTTGGGTGACCAGGGCAAACCAGGGAGTGAGCTGTGGAAACAGACTGTCCAGGACACTGGCAGACTATGGGCAGAGTCATTGTTAAGAAGGATGCCCACCCTTCTTTCTCCTCAGTGAGACTTTTGGCTCTGAGGAAGCTAAATTTTGTTCACAACCCAGGAGAACCTGCTATTTATGAACATTCCTGTAAAAGGAAGTGCACAGATGGTTCCTGCCAGTTCTCCTGGCACTGCGATGCAATCCCTGACATTAGCACAGGCAGCTGCATGCCTCACTGGTAACCAAGGGACCAGAGACAGGTGTGCCACAATGTGCTGTGTGTGTTCCAGCCAATGTGGTCACCACTTTCCAGGTGATTCTGTACCCTTGGCTGATAAAATGAGGATCTGAATCTAATCTACAGTGGATGTGGGGATGTTTTCTTCCCATCAATTTTTATACCACCTAAAACTGCTACAGCAGGCTTTGGAGGGAAGAGAAGTTAAAATCGAAATGTGCTAACTCTGAGACTGAAATATCCAGGAAACAACCAGTGAGCACCTGCAAATTTGCTTACAGCAAATTAGGGCTCAGGTGGATTCACTGAACTGGAGCTCAATGAAACCACAGGCAATTTAGAAGTCACTCATATAGAAATAATAGCTGAAACCAAAACAATGAGTAAAGGTACAATTGGGGGTGTGGGGGCTTGAATAAGTGGGTCAAGGATTAAAGACACTCCCACAATTAAGGGACAGGAAAATGAAGGAAAACCAGCAGCAGAAACCAGGAAGAAACTGAGATGCAGGAGAATTAAACTCCCCAATATCCAGTAATCAAATCTATTCCATTAATTATAACACCCAAATCTCTACTAAATCCTTTCCTGCCCCACCACCCCTTAACTCCTCAGTTTGACCCCTTGCCATTATCTGTCTGTACTAAGTCAGTGACCTCCTTCCAACCTGACCCCCCACTATACCAACCCAGTGAATTATGTAGATTCCACATCTGATTGTGATACTGCCACAAAGTCCCTCAGACTTGTGTCTCAAACTGAGGTACATTGTATGATTCAGGTGAGGGCGTAAAAAATGACACATCTTTCTGGTGTGTAAACTATACACAATGGAAAGTGATTTTTAATCTATTAGATCAAACATAAAACTTCAGAACAATCTCATGGTTGCAAAGTGCTACTTGTGAATGGGCTCCCAGCCTTCCCCTAAGTAAACTTCTGCCATTAAGGAGTGCACTTTGGTGGAAAAATTTTAGAGCACGGGCCAAAGTAGGTGATACTTGTGCTTGTCCAGATTAAGCAGCCAAAGAAAGAAAGATTAAATATGTATAAAAGAGAAGAAAATTCCAATATGAATTCAAATCATATAGTTCTCACCCACTGCTCTCTGATGTATAGAATGGATAACCTGGGTTTGAATCCTGGCTTTACCAGGGTTGCTGTGAGAATCAAGCATGAATATGTAGGGAGAGCTTGTTTAGCACAGTGCTAGCATAGAGTAAGGGATCAACAAATGGCAGCTATTATCTGTAACCACCAAGTTTGTCCCAATCTGTTAAAGCATTCCAAAGCTTTTATTAAGTCCAAAATTAATATGTGACAGGAAAATGTCTATTTTGAGTAGCACTCTTGCCATATCATTCATGGTCTGTCCCCAGGGATACTGTAAGTGCCACATGCCCCCCCCAAAAAGAATAGATTTAATTATCCAATTTTAGACCCAACTTGAAGTTAGAAGTGCTTGCAACAACAGAAGCCAAATCAAAATCACTTTAGTTATCATTTATCAAGTGTAAGACACTGAACTGAAAACACTTTATCAGATCTTGGTGGTGAGTTTAATATTCAGTATGCACATAAATGATTAAATAAAGCATGTTACTGAGGATATCATTCTGAAATACCCAAGAAAGGAAGAGAACAGGAAAAACCAGTGTTACCAAGACTACTCTGACTGTTAATTAAGGACAGCTGTCAACCAGTTCCCAGAGGGGCTCACAAATGTACACAGACATTTACATAATCTTTTGTTGTCTAGGCACTAAGTACTGTGTATTCAGCACTCACTCAGATTATGAGAGGGAGCTGAGGGAAGGAGGGGCAGCTTAAAACAAGTCTGGCCTGAAGCAGAAGAACCTGTTTCAAGGCACCGTCAGCATTAGCAGGAAAACAGGGTGAAAAGTCTGCAGGGAAGACACGGGCTTTTTCTCTCATCCTAACTGCAATAGGGCCTCTTTAGTTCCATCTGACGTGTCTCTCTAAATAATCCGTCTCACCTACTACTTCCCTCTTCTCCAAGGACAACGTTCTTTTCTTCTCTATCATCCATTTCTGAACATTATAAATTTCAAAGAGGGGGCCATATTGTGACAAATATAACTTTTGTTTGTTTATCACCCTACCCATGGAATGCCAGTAACAAATTTATATAACACTAATAAAGGTCAACTTTTCACCTACTTTTTTGTATTATAAGCACTTCGAAGATAAGGATGCCATACACATTTTCAACTCTGAATACAATGTAACACAATGTAAGATACGTAAAAAGGACAATTATATGTAATAAATACATTATTCCAAAGACAAATCTTGTTTTAATTAAAAAAAAAAATCCAATTCCTTTAATAGCTCCAAGATGTTTCTACCATTATTTATTTCAAAGGGATTAAGCTACTTTCAGAATATAACAAAATGACTTTTATATTAAGTTTCCTTTAGATTTACTTCTAAAAACCAGTGTAGTTTAGCTTGGTGTTACAAAAAAAAAAAAAAAAAGACAGACCAATTCATTTTACTCATCCTGAGCAGACTTGTTCTATACTCTAAAGGACCAACTCATAATGTTGAACACTGATTTAAAAGAAAAAGAAAAATCAATCATTTAACCTATCTTTTCTATATTAAGTATATCTTACATAATTGATGAGGGAAAGTTTTTCTTTACATAATAAAAAAGGAAGATAGAATTAAAATATCACCACTTTGAAAATCCTGATTAAAAAAAATTGGGTTCTTGGCAATGATCGTCAATGGCCATGAACATCACAAAAGAGAGACAATCAGCATTACCTTAGTCCAGTTAGAAGTACACTCAACCACCTAGAAGCAGTTTTGCCGAGAAATAGAAATGGAATCAATCAGGATCTGATTACTATTCACAGGAAATAAAAGAACAGAAGAACATGTTAAATCATATATCAAATAAAAAGCATTACAATAGGTGTTAACCTGTTTTTTTAATTATGATGATGTTACCAAATACTTCTTGATAAACGAACAGAACACTTCTTCAAGTCCTCTTTGTGATTATCTTCATCTCAAAAGATGAGGAAAGCAGATCAAGTATTAGCATATTTGCGGATGTATTTATTGTGAGAAGACAGCAATATTAACAACTTCAGACAGGTCAGGAGTTGTTGGTACCAGAAATACTTTCTTCCCTAGTGCGATGAAACTTCCTTTCACTTAAATGGAGCACAGCTGAGCCAAGAAGGAGCAGGTCCCTACTTCTAGGACAGCTTTCCGTTTAAGCAAAGTTGGATGCAGTTCAGCAATCTCAGAGGAGACTGATGAATACAAAGAGCTGGTCCTCAACTGCACTGGCAAGAGATGCTGGCGCTGGTGTTAGCAAAAACAAGGGTGTGTAAAACTGCTGGCACCTTAGCAGGAATTGAGGCAGTGGCACCAACTGCATAGGCAGTCCTTACCGCTGCAAACGCGCAGTGGGAAAAAATGCCAGTTTCGTGTAAGAATGCGCTTGATGAAACTGAAAAGTGATAGCTGCGTGAAATCTCCACCGTTGAGCAGGTACCTTTTTAACGTTCTGTGTGACCCAACAGGAAGCACACGGGAAGGAGGGAAGTGTGCTGCACAGGTACAAAGAACGTGTGCCAAGTGCTTGACTGGCAAGCTGACCTAGCAGCTTTTTCTTTCCCACAGGATACCATTTTTACGTGAACTAACAACCAAAAGACAAACTACGGGTAGTGAAAGTTGGGTATTTGGCAGACACTTTCTCAAAAATGATCAGAGTAAGCCTGTTGCTTCAAGAAAACAACAGGCATATTTGCTGCCAATGATAAAATTCAAGACTTCAAGGGAAAATAAGATTTTTGGAAAAATTATATCCGCCACCAAAACATGACTTTCCCAATACTTACATAGTTAGTAAGAAGGTATTAGGTTCTTAAACATTTGTTGAGCAGGCAGATCTCATGTGAAGTGTTCTTAACACACACGTAGACACACACACACACACACAAAAGGACACAAGGAAACTTATGCAGGTGATGGACGTGTTTATTATATGGATTGTGATGACAGTAAAGTGAATGTATACATTTGTCCAAACTTACCAAATTGTATACCTTAATTATATACAGTTTTTAAAATTCCAAGTATACGTCAATAAAGCTGGGGAGGGGGGGACTTTTGATGGGATCCCTGGTGATTTTAACAAACTTGATTATTCTTTCGAATGGTATTATAAAATGTGCCAACATTGGGGAGATTTATATAATTCCATTAACCAATATTTTCCAAATCATGCATGGGTAAAAAGATTCAAAGTTCAAGATAGACAAACTGATTTAAAAGTAAAAAAGTGAGAAAAGCTTACTGATATAGTTTCAGATAACATTCTACAACTAAACTTCAAGAAACTATGATTTGCAGAGTTTTGGTGTAGTATCAAAAAGAATATCCATGATTATCTGAAAAGACTATTAAAATTACTACTCCTTTTTCCAACTGCAGACCTGTCTGAGGCTGAATTTTCTTCATATTTTTTTTGTCTTTTGTCTTTTTCCGTGTCCGGCAACGGATCGCAACCCTCAGTGTTGCCCCCGTACCGGACCGGGGACCGGCAACGGGATTGCAACCCTCGGTGTTGCCCCCACGCCTCGCTCAGCCGGTGAGCGGGAACCGGTCTGTACGTGGGATCCGAACCCTCGGGCGGGAGCGCCACCGCGCTTCCCAAGCGGTGCACTTATCCAGTGCGCCACCGGGCCGGCCCCCTTCTTCATATTTTTTAACCAAACAATAAGTCAAAACAGACTGGATGCAGAAGCACATAGGAGAATCCAGCTCCTTCTCCTAAGCCAGACATTACAGAGTTGCAAAAATGTATAACAATGCCACTCTCCTCATTAAATTATTTTCATAAAGTTATTTTTCAAAAATAAGTGTTATTTATGTTAATGTACAAGGTTATTTTTCAATGTTTTTAGAACATTGAAAAACCTAATGTTTTTAGAAGCTACCTAGTTAATTCTAATACAAACCAGCGTCGAAATATTTTTGAAAAAGAACACAGGAGTGACTCACTCTTCTAGATATCAACAAACAAGCTGTAATAAGAATAAAGCCAAAACCATTGTGGATTCAGAGGCATGCTAAAGTTTGAGATCCACTAGTCTAAATTTTTCATACTAAGCTTAATTTTAAAGGTGAAATGATTACCATTTTGAGAATTCCAAAATCTAAAAATTTTTATCCTATTTTAAATGACTACTGTATTGCTAGGTGATTACGCCAATTGTCAGGTTGAGGCAATAGCTACAGACAATTGTATGGCTAGGCCTTTCATAATTAAAGCCAAAAATGTTTGATTATTTTAGTTATACTAAGTTTCCATTTGTATTGTCAGGGCTAGGGCTCAGACCCTTCAAACCCATTGGACAGACTGGGTCACCAGACTCCTCACACACCAAGCTGTATCATAGACCCCTCACATGCAGATCCATGCTAGGTAACTGGGAAAGAACCTGAGAGCCATTGGCAGATGGCACGAGCTCAGTCCTCAGCAGCAGCAGCAGCAGTGGTGGACTCTTGGGGCATCCGGGGGGCACTGGAAGCAACAGCTTGCAGCAACAGCACCCTCCCAGTGGCCCCTGCAGGGACATCCTGGGGGGCGAGGGGCCCATGGATCAGAGCCACTCATCTTTTATACTTAAGTCCATAACCCAGGACACCTGGGTGCACATGTGCAATTATATTAGACAATAACCAAGGAAAACTGGGCGCACGTGCATACTTACATCAAATGCTGGGCAAGATTCCGAACATCTGAGGGGCCCTGACCATTCTCCTATATTTTCCCTGCAACTATAAATAAATCAAAATAACATTAATTCGGGCCAGCCCGGTGGCGCACTGCTACAGTGCACCGCTTGGGAGCGCGGTGGCGCTCCCGCCGGGGGTTCGGACCCC
>NW_007735801.1:57525-59872 GCF_000696425.1 Galeopterus variegatus | reverse complement strand
CTGAGCGAGGTGTGGGAGCAACACCGAGGGTTGTGATCCCGTTGCCGGTCTCGGTCCGGTACGGGCGCGACACTGAGGGTTGCAATCCGTTGCCAGACACGAAAAAAAGACAAAAAGGAAAAAAAATAAAATTAAATTAAAAAAAATAACATTAATTCATTTCCTCGCTGTTCACTGCTCAGCAACTTCTCTCCCAAACCTGACAAAATACCTAACTTGTCCCCTAATTATACCAAGTTAAAAAAAAAAAGTCTACTTTGATGGGCCTTCCTGGGAACTGAACTAAATTCAAAACATGCAAAAAACACAGAGGTCCGAACTGACTCTTAGTTAAATCAGAAACCTAATATGGGAAAAAAAAAATATTTTGAATATCAGGCAGTAGAAGTTTGATAAATCTTCAGCCATAATTCCATAATCCTTTTTCTCCCATGCTCAACTCCAAATGTTTACATCACTTCAACAAGCTTCCAATTGCCAAAAAAGAAATTACAACTCTCAGAAATATGAGAATCTTGAGATACAAATTGCCTTCAGTACACATGTATAGAAAAACTGTCTTTCAAAGGGCATGTTTGTATCAAGCTAATCAACACCTAATTGCACATCAGACGCTATTACTGCGTACACTGCAGCACAAGGTGCTAACATTATCCCTGCCCCTCACCTACACCTGTCCTTTATAACATCCTACCTGATCCTTCTCTTTTCAAATCTATATGTAGTCCAAGAGCCTTTTTTCCCCAACCCAAGCCCTCAATTTGAGCAGTACAGCTCTATATGTATTCAAGTTTGCCTATTTCTAATAAGGTCTCTTTTTTTTAAAGGAATAAAAAGTATGAGAAATAAGTACGAGTATATTCAAGCACCTACCATAGGTACGAGAACCTACCATAAGCCAAATAACTCTTTGAAGCTGTTCACTTGCATATTCCAGTCATTAATTTTATAAAGTTCAAGATCCTACTTATTTCCTACTTATTTATAAATTGAAAACATAAATTAGAAAACTGAAGAGTACCTAGCCCAAGTCTGGACCATGAGAGACCTGTAAACCTGACTTAAAAATGCTTATTGACCCAATCAAAGTCATCACAGGTGAAGAGAGTTCTGGGAAGCCTGCACAAGGGCAGTTTTTTGATCTGCCTGCCTACTTACAACCACCCACCTTTCCATAACCACTGTTTAAGTCCCTTTTGTACTGCAATAACAGAATGCCTGAGACTGGGTAATGTATAAAGAACAGAAGTTTACTTGGCTCATGATTCTGGGACAGCTGCATCTGGCACTGGCCTCAGGCTGCTTCTACTCATGGTGGAAAGTGGCAGGCAGCCGGTGGGTGCAAGCAGATCACATGGCAAGAGGAAATGAGAGGAGGGAGNGACACTGAGGGTTGCGATCCGCTGCCGGTCACGAAAAAAGACAAAAAGGAAAAAAAAAGAAGATCGCTAGACAGGTAGACTCAGAGATCTGCAGTGAAAAAGTTAACCAGGCCTTCACCAAGCTGGGAAAAGAGATCTAAGAACTGCGCTCAAGGTCACCAAATACAAAGTCACTACACTCCAGGTGAGACTGTTTTCTAAAGGTGACTTTCAAGTACTTCCTGTAATTTAACTCTCAGGGACAACCTGTAACACTCCTGTTAAATCAAGTGTGGACTACAAGGATTACTGTGAGTCCAACATACTTGGCCAGAAAAATTCACCCTTTTTTGGAGGGCAGGAAGGGCGTGAGGGGAGGCACCACCAATACGAATATTCTATGTCTCTTAAAAAATGTTTCTGAAAAATTACCAGGATCCACAAATTTTTCCTTCATTCATAGTAACCGAGTACCCATATTGTTTTCCCCAGCACAGTGGTAGGAAATGAGAATAAATATAAAATTTTCTGGCCTTAAATATCTTACCTCAATTTTATGAGAATCAGAATTCTACTTATTTCATACACTAATTGATGTTTATGATTAAAACCAAAATTTACTGCATGTTTGCAACCTGCCAGGCACTGTTCTATGTGCTTTTATATACATTTGAGCTCATTTAATACTCACAACATAATGCTATATTATTTCCTCTTTACAGATGAGAGAACAGAGGTTAAGGGACTTGCCTGAAGTCAAAGAATTAGTGTCAGAGAAGGGATTCAAATCCAGATCTTTCAAGATTTCAAAGCCTGTATTAACCACTTCACTTACGTGTAGAATCTCCTAGAATCTACTGAGTGGATTTCAATGTGTGGTCCCTGGACCAGCAGCAGCACCATTACCTTGGAACCTACTAGAAATGCAAATTGTCAGGAAGGACCCATCGCAGACCTACTGAATCAGAAACTCTGGTGATGAAGGG
>NW_007735801.1:55110-56900 GCF_000696425.1 Galeopterus variegatus | reverse complement strand
TCCATTTGTATTGTCAGGGCTAGGGCTCAGACCCTTCAAACCCATTGTACAGACTGGGTCAACAGACCCCTCACATGCCAAGCTGTATCATAGACCCCTCACATGCAGATCCATGCTAGGTAACTGGGAAAGATCCTGGGAGCCATTGGCAGATGGCACGAGCTCAGTCCTCAGCAGCAGCAGCTTACAGCAGCAGCAGCAGCAGCGGTGGTGGTGGACTCTTGGGGCATCCGGGGGGCACTGGCAGCAACAGCTTGCAGCGGCAGCAACCTCCCAGTGGCCCCTCCAGGGGCATCCCGGGGGGCGAGGGGCCCCATGGATCAGAGCCACTCATCCTTTATACTAAAGTCCATAACCCGGGACACCTGGGTGCACATGTGCAATTACATTAGACAATAACCAAGGAACACCTGGGCGCACGTGCATACTTACATCAAATGCTGGGCAAGATTCCGAACATCTGAGGGGCCCTGACCATTCTCCTATATTTTCCCTGCAACTATAAATAAATCAAAATAACATTAATTCATTTCCTCACTGTTCACTGCTTAGCAACTTCTCTCCCAAACCTGACAAAATACCTAACTTGTCCCCTAATTATACGAAGTTAAAAAAAAAAAAGTCTACTCTGATGGGCCTTCCTGGGAACTGAACTAAATTCAAAACATGCAAAAAGCACAGAGGTCTGTACTGACTCTTAGTTAAATCAGAAGCCATATTAGGAAGAGAAAAAAAAAAATATTTTGAATATCAGGCAGTAGAAGTTTGATAAATCTTCAGCCATAATTCCATAATCCTTTTTCTCCCAGGCTCAACTCCAAATGTTTACATCAATTCAACAAGCTTCCAATGGCCAAAAAAGAAATTACAACTCTCAGAAATATGAGAATCTCGAGATACAAATTGCCTTCAGTACACATGTATAGAAAAACTGTCTTTCAAAGGGCATGTTTGTATCAAGCTAATCAACACCTAATTGCACATCAGACGCTATTACTGCGTACACTGCAGCACAAGGTGCTAACATTATCCCTGCCCCTCACCTACACCTGTCCTTTATAACATCCTACCTGATCCTTCTCTTTTCAAATCTATATGTAGTCCAAGAGCCTTTTTTCCCCAACCCAAGTCCTCAATTTGAGCAGTACAGGTCTGTATGTATTCAAGTTTGCCTTTTCTAATAAGGTCTCTTTTTTTTTTAAAGGAATAAAAAGTATGAGAAATAAGTATGTGTATATTCAAGCACCTACTACAGTGTGAGAACCTACCATCTACCATAAGACAAATAACTCTTTGAAGCTGTTGCATATTCTGGTCATTAATTTTATAAAGTTCAAGATCCTACTTATTTCCTACTTATTAATAAATTGAAAACATACATTAGAAAACTGAAGAGTACCTAGCCCAAGTCTGGACCAAGAGAGACCTGTAAACCTGACTTAAAGTGCTTATTGACCTAATCAAAGTCATCACAGGTGAAGAGAGTTCTGGGAAGCCTGCACAAGGGCAGCTTTTTGATCTACCTGCCTACTTACAACCACCCACCTTTCCATAACCACTGTTTAAGTCCCTTTTGTACTACAATAACAGAATACCTGTGACTGGGTAATGTATAAAGAACAGAAGTTTATCTGGCTCATGATTCCGGGACAGCTGCATCTGGCACGGGCCTCAGGCTGCTTCTACTCATGGTGGAAAGTGGCAGGCAGCCGGTGGGTGCAAGCAGATCACATAGGAGGGAGGAGGGAGGAGGGAAGAGAGAGGAGAGAGGAGGGAGGAGGGAGGAGGGA
>NW_007735801.1:49446-54110 GCF_000696425.1 Galeopterus variegatus | reverse complement strand
GAGAGAGAGAGAGAGAGTGTGTGTGCGTGCGCGCGCACACGCGCGCGCGTGCCAGGGTCTTCTAAACAACCAGCTCTCGTGGGAACTAATAGAGCAAGAACTCACTCATACCTCCACCCTCCAGGTACAGCATCAGTCCATTCACGAGGGATCCACCCCCATGACTCAACTAGCTCCCAACACTGCCACATTGGTAATCAAATTTCCACATGAGTTCTGGGAGGACAGTACATGCAAACTCCATCAAGCACACTCACCCAAGGGCTGGCAACACTGCCAAGAACTACCTTAGGAGAAGGGATAGACCCTATTTATTTTCTCTCTCCCAAATCGTCATCAAATCCTCTGAGAACCACAGGTGGTTCCAAGAAACTATCCCTGCTAGTCTTTATTCTCCACTAACATTGCCATTTCTATACTTTAAAAAAGGTATTACTTTTTATCAAAGCAACAGCTATGTTTTCTCAACTCCTTTTTGTAACAATCAGTGAGGAGCAATCCAATCAGTAACAAATGAGCCTGACTAATAGCTCCCATCATTAGAGGGAGAAGAATGCCCCCTCTCTTTCATAAGTAAATAAAGCAAGTTGATTATTATCCTAATAGAAAGTTTATTATCCTAATACTATTATCCTAATAGAAAGATTTATTAAATGAGAATTCAAGAAAAAAAAAACTTTTACATACCTGGAATTTTTTTTTTAACTTAAGCATCTGTTTATGGTAGGTAGCAAATAACCTTGGTACACATACCCACTTTACCATTTCTTTTAATCAATCAGTAACGTAAGAAAGCAAAGCGTAAGACAATGTTCAAATAGCTCAGTCCCATTTTATATAAGATTTAAACAAAACACAAGCCATTTATATATACATTAATAAGGACCAATAAATCTACATTCTGGTCTGGGTTTCTGACCACAGGGAGAACCAGAGAGCTTTGTAGTAGAGGTTATTTCTGAAATTACTAACAATTTTCCTCACTTTAAACTACCATTTTCTTCCCAATAATCTCATTTAATAAAACTCATTGAAGTCATTCATTGTAATTCTGGTTGAACTGCAATTATGACAGAATCAGTTGCAGTATGTTTGTTTCTTTGTCAGTGAAATGTTTATGATAAGAAAAAAGAAATCTTTGAAATCTCCAATAAGCAGCCCCCAGTGCACCATCTAGTGGAAGTCATGCAATGTTGTAATTAATTTAAAAAGGAAAAAAAAAAAAAAAAAAAAAAAAAAACCCNGGAGAGAGGGGGAGGGGGGAGGGACAGAGGGACAGAGGGAGAGAGAGGAGGTGCCAGGGTCTTTTAAACAACCAGCTCTCGTGGGAACTAATCGAGCAAGAACTCACTCATGCCTCCACCCTCCAGGGAGAGCATCAATCCATTCACAAGGGAACTGCCCCGACTCAAATAGCTCCCAACACTGCCACGTTGGTGATCAAATTTCCACATGAGTTCTGGGAGGACAGTACATCCAAACTCCATCAAGCACACTCACCCAAGGGCTGGCAACACTGCCAAGAACTACCTTAGGAGAAGGGATGGACCCTATTTATTTTCTCTCTCCCAAATCGTCATCAAATCCTCTGAGAACCACAGGTGGTTCCAAGAAACTATCCCAGCTAGTCTTTATTCTCCACTAACATTGCCATTTCTATACCTAAAAAAAGGTACTACTTTTTATCAAAGCAACAGCTATGTTTTCTCAACTCCTTTTTGTAACAATCAGTAAGGAGCAATCCAATCAGTAACAAAGGAGCCTGACTAATAGCTCCCATCATTAGAGGGAGAAGAATGCCCCCTCTCTTTCATAAGTAAATAAAGCAAGTTGATTATTATCCTAATAGAAAGTTTATTATCCTAATACTATTATCCTAATAGAAAGATTTATTAAATGAGAATTCAAGAAAAAAAAAACTTTTACATACCTGGAATTTTTTTTTTAACTTAAGCATCTGTTTATAGTAGGTAGCAAATAACCTTGGTACACATACCCACTTTACCATTTCTTTTAATCAATCAGTAACCTAAGAAAGCAAAGCATAAGACAATGTTCAAATAGCTCAGTCCCAGTTTATATAAGATTTAAACAAAACACAAGCCACTTAAATATACATTAATAAGGACCAATAAATCTACACTCTGGTCTGGGTTTCTGACCACAGGGAGAACCAGAGAGCTTTGCAGTAGAGGTTATTTCTGAAATTACTAACAATTTCCCTCACTTTAAACTACCATTTTTTTCCAAATAATCTCATTTAATAAAACTCACTGAAGTCATTCATTGCAATTCTGGTTGAACTGCAATTATGACAGAAACAATTGCAGTATGTTTGCTTCTTTGTCAGTGAAACGTTTATGGTAAGAAAAAAGAAATGTTTGAAATCTCCAATAAGCAGCCCCCAGTGCACCATCTAGTGGAAGTCATGCAATGTTGTAATTAATTTAAAAAGGGGAAAAAAAAAAAAAAAAAGCCTCAAACCCCGAAAACCTTGAGGGTCAGGGGAGCAGGTAATGATACAAGCAAATACTTTACAGCCAGAATCACTTTCCAGTTTCCCACACTACAAGAGAGCTTGGCTCATAAGAAGAAATCACTCACTTTCTTTACACATTAACAGATGATAAAGGTTTCTTGATGGAAATTTTTGCCTGGGAGCTAGAAATTTTAATTTGACAGGACAGTAAACGTTAAGTAATGGCACTAAGGCATACATAAATAAATGAGTGAATGAATGCAGGGCTAGACTTGACAGGCTTTGTGTAGGGGATGCCTTATATATTACAGAGATAAGTCATGTTAAAATATATATGTAACATGCAACAGATGTATCAACCACAAAACAAAGTATTACCTCATGACTAGAACAGTTCCATTCAGTAATTCATAAAACATTTCCATATTCCTGGTAACTAATAAATGTAGCATAACCTAACAACTCTCTAGAGTTCCGTAAGCCTTGACATCATTCGAGAGTTGACTCCCAACTACCCATCTACGCCTGCTCCACACTAACCCCCAAACTCTCATGCTTGAGTTATTCTAACTTTTAAAGTATTTTTTGCATTTTCAACCTTCCTATACATTTAGATTTCCCAAAACAAAGTCATAAGTTGACCAAAACACATTACACTTCATTTGTATTTGCCTTATGCATATTAACTATCTCAATTCAATTCAGGAAATAGTATTAAAGTCCACTGCCAAGCTAGAGATGCAAACATAAATAAGGTTCTCTCATTTGGAAAGCTTCCCAAAATTCAAAACAGAGATTTTCACATGGCACTGCTAAGTTTCATTTGTTTTGTTTTGCTTGTGTGGAAAATTACCTTTCTGGTGAAATTCAAACTATCTTAGCAACCTAGCAAGGAAACAAAAACAAAAACAAAGATACTCGTATTTCTTTAGTTGAAAACAGCCATCTCCATTTCTAATTCCTATACTTGTGATCAAGTCGGTATGCAGAAGCTTGCTTGATGGTGGGAAACTTATCCAGATCTTGGATTAGACCAATCACAGGTATAAAATAAAGAAGGCAAGTAATTGGAGCAGAATTCTTTTCATCTCCAGGGATTTCAGTTTATGTACCTGTAAAATGGGCATACTATGCTTAACCTACCTCAGGAGAGTAGGAAGATGGCATTCTGAAACTGATACAGTGCTATGAGCTTCTCAATTAAAACACTTAAAAGGAACAGTTTTGTAGAACCAGAGAGGACGTGGGCTGAGAGAACACTTTCCAAGGGCCATCCCTGTGCCATGGATTTGTGACATTCATCATTTCACTTGTGAACAAATGGTATACTGAGCACAGAACCAGAGAGGACGTGGGCTGAGAGAACACTTTCCAAGGGCCATCCCTGTGCCATGGATTGGTGACATTCATCATTTCACTTGTGAACAAATGGTATACTGAGCACGTCAAAGAAAAAGTAAGCAATTCAAGGTGCTTCTTTATAAGCAAATCGTCTAATCGCCTAGGACTTATCTGCAAAGTATTACTGCATGAGTAGCAGGTGCATCCCTAAAGCCTAGAATACAGATTGTTTTCAGAGAGGCCTTTTTCCTCTTTTTGAATGCTGTTTTTAAAAACTAGAAAACGAAAAAAGAATCACAATTCTACTCCCACCCACGGCAGAGTGACAGAAACAAGGTGCCACCCCCACAGTCCTTTCAGACCTGCACCGGCATTCCTCATGAACATTCCTCCCCCTCTTTCCTATCACACCGTTTGCCACTTCAGCCCAGACAAAGGTGAGTCACACTGCTTGGTCTACTTGTCACTTAAGAAAAAGCCCCCAAACAAGTTCACATGAAAGGCTGTTTTTAATTTTTAAGGTAAATAAATAAGTAAACACTGTTAACGTTTAAGTCGCACTCCAAGAGCCTGTCTCCAGAAAATGTGTGATCAACACGACCCAAGACGCCTTTCTCGCTCAGGGGAAGGAAAAAAAAAAAAAAAAAAAAAAGCCACCACCTCCCAGCTTATCGCTACTTATCGGAAGGTGCTCTTCCCTCGGAGCCTGACTCTGACTCAACTCCGCAGCGTCCCCTCCACCTGCACGTCCTCCCCGCCCTCCCATCGGCCTGCCGCCTCAGCCCGAGTCCCGCGGGGTCCCCAGGGGGTCCCGCCCGCAGCTGCCCCCGCCCCTCCCCTGCCC
>NW_007735801.1:2760-48446 GCF_000696425.1 Galeopterus variegatus | reverse complement strand
CCCGGCCCCGCCCCCACCTCCCCGCAAGGTGCCGCCGCCGCCGGCTCCCGGGCGGAGGCGCCTCGAGGCCGGCAGGAGGCTCCCAGGACCACGGCCCCGCTCGGCCCGGTCGCCGGCGGCGGGAGCAGCAAGCGGAGCAAACCCCGCAGCCCGCATCGAGCTCGGGGCTCTCCTAAGCGCTGCAACCCCCGGCGCCCCATTACCTGTTCTGGGCAACCGTGGTCCGCGGGAGGCGCACTCGCTCTGGCCCTTGAAGCCCCGGGCCGGAGGCAGGGAGGCAGCGACCGCCGCAGAGGACAATCAGAAGCCAGCGGACTCGGCACCGCCGCGGCGGGCGCAGAACGCACGAGCCCAGCGGCAGCCCGGCCCCCACCTCCAGCCCAGCGAGTAACCGACTCGGCCCCCTCCCTCGGAGGGGCGGGGCTTCTCGGAGGGGCGGGGCCTCATCGGCCGCGGGGCGTGTACGCCGCGGACGCTTTGTCAGAGGCGCCTGCTGATAGGCTGTGAAAATGGTAGGCGTCTCTGATTTGAAGACAGCCTCTCCGGCAGAACTCCCTCGTTGGTCGGTACTAGAAAACAAAGCGGAGCCCTGATTGGTGACAGCTCTGTAGCTCCTCCTCCTCCTCTCAATCATCGCAAGCTCCGCCCCCGCCGGCTCGGTTCGCTCGCCCTTGGTTCTTTAGTCCCAGGTGGCTGCGGAATAGGGCGTGCGTTCTGCACAAGCAGCCGCCCTGAATAGAGCCCCGGACGCCCGGGTTCATTTGTCAGATGCGGGCTTTCTTACCCCCTGCGAACTTGGTGAATAACATTTAATCCGAAATATCGTTTGGATCTAGAGCGGTCTCGTGGATATGTTTTCAATGCCGCATAAGATCGTCCTACGCGAAGAAAAGGCATAAAATGTTTTCACCTTTGGGGAGATTATACATGACTTTTTTAAAATTGCCTTTCTGTGTTCCATAGTGAGCATGTGTTACTATCAGAATAGAAAAATGAGTAAGGTGCAGAGAATGGTAAAGACAGGCTCGGAGGGTATCCAGGGGACTGATTCTTCCACCACAGGAAAATACAGCAAATATGCTCAGCTTCTGAGGGCCATCAAAAACATAAACTGGCATCAGCCACTTTCAGCTCTGTTAAAGAACTCTACAAAGTGACCGAGGTGGCCCCGTACTCCTTCCTGAGTGCAGTTAATCCAACATATATGTAGATGGCACTACACAGTAAACAGGAGAACAGGAAAATTCCCTGATAGGAAGAATTTAGAATCCGAAGTACAAAATAAATAAAGCAACCAAAGCAGACTACAGGAAGAAATTCAGATGACGTAAATTGGAAAGCTCTGCTAATGTAGGGAATGATAAGGAATTATAATAAAGAATATAATAGCAGATGTGACATAAACTTTGAATATCTAAAGGGGAGAGAGCAGGAGGGAGTTGAAAGAAGGATCAATGACCCCTAGTTAAGGCAATTTGAGCTCTCAGACCACATCGGCCTGGTCTGGTGTCTTCCTAGACACTGTAGAGGGGGGTGAAGCACCTCTCACCTAGGCACCACTCTCGCTTAACTCTCTCTAGCTGCCTTACTGTTCTATTGCTTCTTCTTGCTATTCCCATGAAGTTCTAAAACAGGCTATTTGAAATTAAGCACTTCGTCCAACAACTCCGTGAATTACATAATAGTGAAAAAAATGGAGATTGACAAAAGTCAGACCTAAGCAAGGAAGGGAATGTTAAGGTAAACATAAACTTTAAAAGGACAAAAAAACCCAATACAAAGAATAAGACGAATTCTTTTTTATCTCTTATTTCCTGAAAATAAGGTAAAGTTCTTTGGAGAAGAGAGTAATCTCATTACTAAACAAAGAGTTTTCACAGAACCCTTGTAATAAATGGAATCCTAGACAGTAGTCTCAAACTGTGTCCCAGAGTAAGTACTCTGAGCAAGTAACTTAGTGTTCAGATCTAATTATTTTTAAATTATGTAAACAAAGAAAAAAAAGAGGAACTTAGTATTGCCTAATATGAACAAATTGGGACGAACACCCTCCAAAAATTTTTTTTTCTACAATAATATTTGAAATTCCACTAACATTCTTTTTTTTGATTAAATAATGTACCTCTAAGATTATTCTTTTATTCATTTACTCATCAAACATGTAATCAATATTAATCATCAAATACTAGATCCTGCAATGAATGAGGCACTCTGCTAAGCACTCAGAGTGAAGCATTCAACAAGACAGATGTGAAGCTATTTTTATCAGTAGAAAACAGATAATGAACCAGTAAACAGATAAACAGATAAGGGCAAAGAAGAAAAGAAAACAGTGACCAGAGGGATGGGTGAGATACTTTATTTTGGGAAGGTAGGAAGAAATGCTCTAAGATTTGAGTTGCCACCTAAATGAAGAAACACCAGCTTTGCAAAACTCCAGGGCAGAGGAAACAGCAAGGCCAACGGCCCTACAGTAGGAAGAAAAGCGATGTGTTGGAGGAACAGAGAGAAGGCCAGTTGGATAGACCGGTGCATAAGGGAGGTGGTAACAGACAGGTCAGACAGGGAGACGGGGTCCTTGTAGGCAATGGTAAGAGGTTTGTATTTTATTACAGGGATTCCTGACAGCGGTAGCATTAAGTGGCTAATGTTGGAGTAAAATTACTATTTGTTTTTTACTTTTTTTAGAGTCTCCAGAGAAATGGGCATTTATTCATTAAGCCAGCCATCAGGCATAGATCTATGAAGAACCAACCTACTATTTGCCAGGAACAGGTTAGGCCTGGGGATATAACAATGAATAAGACACAGGCCCTGGTGGATCTATAGACAGACTATTACTACACAGGTGATGGGAAAATCAAGGGTACTGTGGGAACATATTCCTGAAGGGGCCAGGGAAGTCATGCTGAAGGAAGTAAGGAATAAGTTGAAGAATGAGTAGGAGTCATCCCAGTGACAGGAGGCAGGGTTCCAGATGCAGAGAGCAGCAGAGGAGCATTGGGTATCTGGCGAGAAGGGAATGAAACTCAAAGCCGCAGAGGCCACTGCATAAAAGGTCACCTTTCCCTACATCATGAGCTTGCCTAGCATGGATGGACCCAGAATGTTGAAACAAAAATCTAATTAGTAATGACATTCAGAATGCATGGGAGCCAAGCAAAATATGATAAGAAAAAGAGATGTCATATCATCATCTCCTTTATTCCTTCAACAAAAGTCATTGAAAATAGTGGATAGCCACTTTTAACCATGACTCTTAGGATGGTAATTTCTAACAGTGTTAATCCTTTTTAACAAGAATTAGGGCAGAGCTGAAGCTCTTGGGGTAGCGATCTGTTCTATTAGTTCCAGCCTTCCCACTGCTTCTTGGCATGGCTTTCTTTCTCTTTATCCGTTGCACTTCCAGCATGAGCAGGTACCTATAAGGAAAGAGGGCCAGCCCTCACTATGGAGGGCTAGAAAGAGAAAATGCGGGAAAGTAGGAAATGTTAGAGCATCTCAGTACATGCAGCTGATAGGAGAGGTCTTCAAAAAAGTTCACGGAAAGATTTGTATTATCTTTTAATTCAATTTTCCATGAACTTTTTGAAGTACCCTCATAGTGGCAGCTGAGTCAAAAGATGCAGCAACTAAATAAATAAAAATGTAATTTGTTTTTGTTGTTGGAGGGGGGGTGGTTTTTGGCAGCTGGCCAGTACAGGATCTGAACCTTTTTTAAAATTACATTTATTATTTATGGATTTTCTCCTGTTCTAGAATATAATCTAATCAAATGTGGAAATCATTGTCTTTGTTCAATTATGTGAAGCCTAGAACATTTCCTGGCAATAGTAAGCATTTAATAATTATTTTTTATTGAAACATAATTGATTGTGCATATCTGTTGGGTACAGATATGAATATCAATACCTGTGTGTAATATGTGATGCTCAAATAAGGATAATTACTATAGTTATCATCACACAATGTAATCATTTTTTGTGGCCCTTGGCAGAACTCTTGACCTTGGTGTTATCTGCAGCACACTCTAACCAAATGAGCTAACGGGTTCACCAAAAAATATCTTTAAAACGTATGGCCCAATGCTATGAAGCCACTGAAAAGTAATCTCTGCACCCTAATAAAAGAGGACAGCAGTTAATTATAAAGATAAAAGGGTGTCTTATAGAACCTAAGGGTGAAAATACATCTGTCCTCAGGAAAGCCAGGAGCCAAGTCCTGGAAAGCCATGAGAAACTCAACTGGACTTGTCTTTGTCTCCAAACCCAGCCCTCTCTCTACACCTGTGTTCTGTTCTCCTGTTCTGAAAACCAGCTTTCCTGGCTCCTCTGTCCACACGTCAAAGGAAAGTTATTCCAGAGATACACACACAAGAGCTGAATCAACTCCTTGATCCAATCCCAAATTCTATAAAAAGAAAATATAGTTGGCCCAATCCCTCCTTCCCCAGCCCCACCACCTATGATGGATGGGGGATTGGGGGGACCAGTCTGGCTCCCAGGGTCCATCCCTGTTGATGAGCAAAGATTTAATATGCGAATAAGCTACTGTTCCCGGCTCAGATGAGACCAGTGTATAGAACAAGCGGGACTGGTAGGATGGGGAGAAGCAGATGGCAAACCTTTGTCTGCCACTGTCCTTTCAATGCAGATTCAGTGGGAGGAGACTTGCCCCCACTGCTGGATGAAAACTTCAAAGATCCCATCACTCTTCTGATGGCTCATAGGTAGTAAAAATCTTTTGGTCCATTTAAGTCACAAAATACAGTTTTACTTAGAAATTTAAAGGTGAATGCCAATATTTTGATCAACACTTCAACCTTCATTCAAAGATAGACCTTCCCTCCACTTCCCTAGCTACAGTCTGAGGCAAGCAGGAGTCCATGGGCTCCCAAAGAGGAGAAGGTATCCCCACAGATCCTCCTTCAGATTCATAGTAGAAGGAGAAGGGGAAAGAGCCCAGGGCTATCAAGTTCATGCTTAACTGGTACAGTTGCCAGGAGGATTTGCTCTCTGAACCTGGCCAATGACTAAAGCTTGCTTCCCCTCTGGATGCTTTATGACATTCACAGAAACCTGCACTTGAAACACCCAGCTATACCTCTTGTGATCTAGGCAATGCAGTTATCACTGGCTGCCATTTCCCCCTTGGTTTCTGGTTCCCTGAAGGTCACTGTATACAGATTCCCTTGTTGGAGGGAGGGAGGCATGGCCCCTTGGCTCCTCCAGGTGTTCCTCTTGGGCAGGATCTGAACATCTTCAGCCAGCTCTCTCTCAACAGGCAGTTTGCTCCCAGTGCAGACTGGTCTTCAGTGTTCTCTCTCCTTCTCCACCTCCCACCCCATTGCTGCCGCAAACCAATACCTTCAGCCTCTCAACTTTAGATATGTCAGATCAATGTCAGACTCTCCAAATACCAGCGTACACAGATCAAGTTGACCTCAAGGTCCTCTTGACACCTTCCTCTCTAGTGAGATTAAGAAGGAGGATCTTCAAGGAGTGGTTAGGTGGGATCCATAGCATTACTTTTTTCAAAAAAAGCTTCGGAGTTCTTTCCTAAACTCCATTTCCTCTGCTCTTTTATGATCCTATTTTGGGTGAGGGATTTTTAAGAGTCACTAAGGGGCTATGATATTTCCTTTGAAGATTTGCTTCTTGCTCAGACAACTTGCTTTAGAATGTCACATCTATTGTCTCTTGATAATACTAATATGAATCTGTAAAAACCACTTTTGTTGATTAATACCAAGGACACAGGGCTAAGAAAAGTCATTCTCTGAAATCAAACTGTTGGAAACTTTGCTATTTGAAAACCAATGAGAATGGAACGCCCACTCTTGCCTGGACAGTCGATGCCTGTGGGTTGCTTGACACAGAGAAGCGGGCTTGATTTCCAGCCCCGGTGCAGACCTTCAGTTCAAGGATTTGGGACATAGCATTCCATATTTATCTTAACTTTACAGTTTCCAAGGAAACAGGATTCAGAATCTGACTTCCAGGCCAGACCTCATGTTAATAAAAATATTACCAAATGTTAATTAAATCATTACTCACAGCCTTCCTCTGCTCTGAGTCTATGACAACACTGTTTCCTTCAGCTATAACCTAAACCCCACCCTTCCCCAAATCCTGCAGTCATATTGTCTCTTCCTTTGTTTGGTGAGGCCATCTGGGAGTCCCTTGGAGTGCTCTCCCTTATTACAAGTTCATAAACCCAACTAAATTAGACTACAGGTTTGTCCCTGGTGGTCTTTGGCTTTTAGGATTTTATCATTAACAACCAGTTCTTCCCAGCTCAGGTTACTCCTCCCACTTTCCCAGGTTCTGTCCTCATGTCTGCATCTCTTTCTGCGGCATCAAATCACACAATTTCATTGCCAACATTGGTACCATTACCAAAGTCATCCAGAATCCTGCAGCTACAATTTTATAACAGTCCAAATTCTATAATCATATGCATATGCAGGAACAATAATACCTATAGTTTCAAAAACAAGAAAAACTAGTAATTTTCTTTATACCATTAATTTGCAATGATGTTAAAATTACCTGAAGAGCTTTTTCAAATTACACAAGCCCTAAGATACTAATAAAGTCCTTCTTACTATTCTCTCCCCAAATACACATGCCTGGTTCTACCTCATTACAGCAGTGATCCTGTTAATGAGGGGAGAGCACCCTTAGTTATGGATGGGAGGTCAGAAACTCTACTTTATCCCTCATTAATCTGATAACCCCCTTATCAAAATTCTAAGTCTATAAGTGTGGAAAATATTTTTTCTCTTAGCTAAAAATACAGGCTTGATCAAGGGAAAGAAATGGTTCCCATGGTGTCAGGGATTTTGTCTGACTTATTCACCGTGGTGTCTCCAGTGATATCACAGGTCTGACACATAGTTAAGTGCCCAATGAACAACTACTGAACTCATTAATTTGAAACATTTTAAAGTGGAAGAGTTTTTATCTACCAGTTGTATTTGAGCAAAAAAAAAAATTCATCTAAACTATTAGCAGTGATTGTGGTCACTTTTGTCTACTTGGAAACTCTTCAAGATTGGTTTCTCATAAGATATGCAATTGGCTGCCTACTTGTAGGTTTCTGTGTATAAACTGAGAGCCATCTAGGAACTGTGAGAAGTAGGGGTGAGAAATGAGATGTGGGGTGTCTGAGGACTGATTACTAGTGACCCTATGAGTACTACTGTATAGGCTTATATGTGGGTCCCAAAATAGTGTGTTACCAATGTATTATAGTAAAATAGTCAAGGACTTCTCAAGTCATAAAACACATTAAAGATACTGATAATTGCTTAAATACTGGTATGCTAACCTGAGGAGCCTCAGCTTACTTGCTTACTTGTGATTTATTCTTTGGCTATTTAAACAAACTGCGCTCTATAATATATATGTCCATCTGATTAGAGTGTGTGTGTGTACACACACATACATACAAGGGTACTTCAAAAAGTTCGTGGAGGGCCGACCCCATGGCATGCTTAAATACTGGTATGCTAACCTGAGGAGCCTCAGCTTACTTGCTTACTTGTGATTTATTCTTTGGCTATTTAAACAAACTGCGCTCTATAATATATATGTCCATCTGATTAGAGTGTGTGTGTGTACACACACATACATACAAGGGTACTTCAAAAAGTTCGTGGAGGGCCGACCCCATGGCACACTCGGGAGAGTGTGGCACTGGGAGCGCAGCAGCGCTCCCACCGCGGGTTCGGATCCTATATAGGGATGGCCGGTGCCATACGGCCGGTCACAAAAAAGAAAAAATAAAATAAAAAAGTTCCGTGGAAAAATAGAATTAAAAGATAATGCGAATCTTTCCATCCACTTTTTGAAGTACCCTCACATATCACTCAGATTTCCATACTGATCTAAATAATCCTCCATCCTCCCACTTGCCCATATGTGGAAAGCCATAAATTTGAAATAGTTTGGAGTAGCTTTAAAATATTTTTTGTATCTATGGTGTTTGAAGTTGGGATGAGAAAATAATTTTTTAAATTGCATATATTTTTTTTAATAAAGATCAAAAATCTTTCTGGCATGAAGATCACTTGAGAACACTTATATACAGTACCCCAAATCAGTCTCATCACTTTTTAGCCATTCTCATTATGTAAGAACAGACCCAAAGAACAAAGAACATCTGTACTTTGTGACACATATGATTGAGATAAGCCTTTTACATTCAGAAAGAAGGGCATTGATAGAAAAGTTGAGGAAAAAATATGTGGATCATGAAATGAGTTATTCGGAATTTGTAGTTAATTAACTCAATCATTTTTGTACTTACTGTGTGGAGCTCCCAAGAGAGCATCGCAAGCCAAGCTACTCTTGCACTATTTATGTTACCCCGGAAACTACTCTCCACCATCATTAATTAATTTGTGCTGACCTGGAAAGCAGACGCTTCCTCATCTCACCACTTGGAAACTGAGTAATTCCTCATTCCACACAGAGGATTAGGAAACCTGAAAGGAGGAGCTGGAGTGGCATAGAAAGCCCTAACAGCCACGGCAGGAGAAGCAGCTTGAGGATGTGCACACAGAAGATGTTTCCAGAACTCAGGCTGCACTTAAAGATGCTACTTTAGACAATGGGACTCTTTTGCTTCATTCTTTCTATTTTCTTAACTCATCGCTCTCTCATGACTATCACCTTTCTCAAAAAATTCCCTCTCCCTTGTATCTGAGCAGGAAAAAAAGGAACTTAATGGATAATTCTCTGATACATAGTACTAAGATTAAAAAAAAAAAATGAAACCGTGTAACCAAAAGATATACAATAGAGACATGCTAAATTGTAACAAAGGCAAGATATATAAGACATAGCCAAAGCATTGACTGAAGAGGCTAATGTCCCCACAGGGAAGAATGATTTATGATATTTGTAATTTAAGGTTCTAATTATGCTCTGTAAGCAACCAAATAATAACTTTTTTTAACTAAGAACTTCTACACTCTTTAAAGTGGCTAGTTTCTGTTAGCAAATGCCAAATATTTTAATTTCTACACTATTAGATTTGTCCTAGTTTCCATCAATATTATTATGTGGCCATACTTCATCTTACTTAAGTCATTAACGACTTATTCATTCAAAAAACATTTATAGAACATCTATTATGTGTCAGTTATTGTGGTGGGTACTGGATGAGAGGAAAAGAATATGCATATATTTATGGCAAAATTCACAGTCTCTAAGGGTTCACAGAATTCTGATTTGTGCATCTGCAATTGTCACCAATAGGAGCATTTGGCCATGCCCCTAACCATCTCCAGTGTGACATGAGCAAATAACTGTGGAATCTAGCAGGAAACCAAGGAAAACAGGCAAATGGCTCATGAATAGGATTAAGCACCACTTCCATGGAGCAGGCTTGATGAAGGAGGTGGTGCTGCAGGAGTTCCAGTTTGCACATACAAGGGTACTTCAGAAAGTTCGTGGAAAGATTCATATCATCTTTTAATTCTATTGTCTACACTTTTTGAAGAACCCTCATGTGTTCATTAAAGACAGCAAATCTAGAATGAAGTCCTGATGATTCTGAGAAAGTTAACACACTGTTGAAGAATCTCCAAAGGAGAGGCATGTACGGTAAGATTAGAGCCCTGAATGACAATCCCAGTTTAGACACCAAAGCTAGTGCTGTGACCTTGGACATCTAGTTTGCTTTTCTGATACTTTTTCCTTCTTAATGATATGTGCAGTGGTTAATCTACTCAAGAAGTCACAAACTGGAGTTATGTTGGGCCAGCACAAAGTTTGTGGAAATTTGGATTAGGGCTAACATTTCAAAATCAGGTGATTTCATGAACCAGGTTCTGTTTTTCAGAGAAGGAGGACATGGCAGGCTGAGAGGTAGGGACAGACCCACATTCCTCTGTGGTAACAGTTGCCAGGAGCACAGAGCTGTGCCCCATTAGAGCTGGCATGTGCTTTGCAGTCTGCCATGTACCACACCAAACCACCTCACCCATCCTCCCCACTACCTGCCTGCTACTGCAGGGGTTTGAGTTTGTATCTCCTGAACTAGATGATTTTTAAGGGTTTATTGTAGTTGTTGAAAGCTACAGGAACTGTTGCAAGTTATTATAAATAATAAATACATATGTTGCAGAGAAAAGAGACAAATCTCCCATGCAGAAGATACTCCGAATAATTTATGTAACTACTCCATCAAGCAAGTGGAGCATGCGTCCCCAGCCCTTAAGTGTGGGCTGCGCATGGTGACCTCCTTCCAAGAGTACAACGTGGAAAGGGGAGCAGGGGAGAGTACCTTTACAGTGGAGAAACCTGCCAATGCTACCTCAGGCAGGTGATCAAGGGACATCAACAGTGAAGATAGGTCAGGTCACCAGTATGTATGGTCTTCCTCCCCAAACCCACAACCCCAGTCTAGTCATGAGAAAAACATTAGATAAATCCCAACAGAGGGAAATTTTACAAAATACCTGACCAGTGCTACTGAAAATTACCAAAGTCATCAAAAACAAGGAAAGTCTGAGACTGTCATAGCCAAGAGGAGCCCAAGGAGACATAAAAAATAAATGTAATGTGATATATCCTGGAAGGGATCCTGGAACAGGACAAGGACATCAGATAAAAACTGAGGAAATCTGAATAAAGTTTGAATTTAGTTAATAATAATGTATCAATATTGGTTTATTAATTGTAACAAATGTACCATACTAATGTAAGATATTTATAATAGGGGAAACTGGGTGCAGGATATATGGGAACTCTCTGTACTATCTTCTCAATGTGTCTGTAAATCTAAAACTGTTCTAAAAGATAAAGTTTATTTTTAAAAGATAGCATATGTATACATACAAACACATATAGTTGTCATATGAAGGACACTGAAGTATCTCAAGGAATCCGTGGAAGATTTGGAGACTCAAGACTTGAGTAGAAACAGCCAGATCCTCAGCAGCATCTTTCCTCTACCACGCTGCCTTTAAAGTGACTTAGCTCTGTCGTCTCTCAGGCTTTGTGTCTCTCAGTTCCACACTTAACATTCCTCAAAGAGAAAAAAAGCTCCTGGCTTCAGCCTAGGGAGGAGCCAAGGCCCGGACCTATTAATCATGCCCAGGGTTCTGTGGTAGAATCATGGCCACTGCCCCCAGGCCGGTGTATAGGTGACCATAAGCCAGAAAACTCCCTGTCGGCTCTGAGATGCTAAGAAGATGAAGTAAGAGAAGAGGCTGAACTGAAGTCAATATCCTAGAAACCAGCGCCAGATATTCCAACACAAAGGAGAATCCTTGTCATTTGCATCTGCCATTTATACATGCTAGAAAAGCTTCTGTTCGAATTAGAAAACTTTACGAAATTTTACAAAATTGAGCTTTATAAAAATTCTTTTCTGTAAAGATTGGTCTAGCCACCAAGAACTCTTGCCAACTCTCCTGACTTCTTTTTTTTCAAAAAAGATGACCGGTAAGGGGATCTTAACCCTTGACTTGGTGTTATCAGCACCATGCTCTCCCGAGTGAGCCACAGGCCGGCCCCCAACTCTCCTGATTTCTAACCACGATTCTTTTTACTTTTTAAAAACCACATTAAAGAAAAAGTCTAAAGAACTCACTGTAATAGAAACCATGGAAGTTTTGTGCCACACTGATACAGTGGCAGGGGTAGTTAATGACTGAAGGGCGGCCACCATGCCTGGCCTCTGCTAGCTCTTACTTGGCACCTTGGCAGTAATTAGGAAAAGGCACCCATCTTCAAGATCCTTCACTTCCATTTTTCTGAAAATTGTTATGATATGCTACTTTGGTGAAAATACGAAACTTCACTGCATCTGCTAGGAATTTGTCACAATACAAATACAAATGTGCGATGCCTACCATGTGACCACGGTGCCCTACAGAGTATACAAGCAGCACAGCCATATGCTTTTGCTCTGGGTGCCCCTGTCTATTAGGAACCTGGGTCATCTCTTTGGCAACCCCGAGATGACTTTCATGCCTCGCTATGTATAATTCTCCCAACAGAGAGGGCGTTCCAACTATCTGGGTAATCTTTAGTTTATTTACCTTGGATTGAAATAAAAAAGAATCCAGCTCTTGGACTGATCCTGTAATTGCAATTTCCTCGACCATAACAAAGGGGATAATAACATCCCTCACACAGGGGTGTCACGGTCATGAAATGAGATGACACATCAAAGCACTGAGCACCATGCCTGGCAGATAACAAGGCCTCCACTGGCGCTTGGTTCTCCTTCCTTACCAGACCACATTAGGATTCCCTGTTGACAGGCCACAGGATTATTCCCATGCAAACACTCTTAGACAGACAGCCCTGTGTTTCCGTGTGCAGGAAGATGGAAAGATTTTTACCTACCTTGCTTAATAGAAGCCAAATCTAAATATCATACATCCTCTATAGACAAACAGTGTGTATGTTTTTGTTTTCACAAATCATATTGTAAGAAGCAGTTTATGACTTCTATTTATTAATGAACAAATTTCTAAATATAATATGATGAAGCTTTACAAATATACATAAAAGACATCTTTTTCCTTGAAAAATATCTGCTTGCTTTATCTACCTAGATTAAGGTAGTATGTCTTAAGTTAACTGTATTATGAATTACATTTGGCTACAGTGAAGTAAATTCAGGACACAAATTTGGAGGAGGTACTTAAATATTGAAAGTGCTACTTATACAAAATACACATTTTATTCATCCATTTTATTCTTCTGGTGCTCTCCATGGGCTCAGGAAGGGAAACTGCTCTGTGTAAGTTACTATAGGAGACCCTTTGCCACACATAGGACATCTCTATATAAAGGAGTCCATTAATGCCACTGGAGAAAAAAAGCATGAGAGAGCAACATAAAATGAAGGAAAAGAAACAAGTCAAGGGAGAGAAATATTACGTAGGCCGAGAAGGTACCCTGACCGATGGTGTTTCTTTTGGGGTGTATAATGAATAAAATCTGTGAGGTAGCAATAAGCTGTATATGTTTGGAGGAAAATGAGGATACCGGCTGCAACGAAAGATTCCTGCAGGGAAGGGTTGGGCAGCCGTGGAATGACCCAGATTGCCAGGCCGAGAAATTTGGACCCGATCCTGAAACCAATAGGAGTTGCTGAGGACTTTTAGCTTATGAGGAAAATGGCATTTTAGGTCAATGAATCTGATAGGGAAAAAAGTAAAATAACTGAAATGATTATTTTATTTTATTTTTTACAATAATAGTGAGAAAGAGGACCCTTAAAATAAGCCTTCTTAAGAACCAAAAATTATTGAAGTTATCAATTACTTATCAATAGTGGGAGGCAGCCCTGTTGAAATCGTCACACATCCTTTCACAACCATTTTGCTTGACATTTTTGTAATTATTCAGAGTAGGTACCAAATCTTTGTTTTGTAATTTTTTTTTCTTTTTTTGACAGCTGCTCTGTAAGGGGATCTGAACCTTTGACCTTGGTGTTATAGCTCTTTCACAATCCTTGATGTTCGGTTGTATGTTTTCAGTAATTTAGAATAATTAGTTAATTTCTACTTCAAACCATATATTTCTCCACTTCCAATTTAAAAAAAAAAACTGGTGGGTTTTTTTGGTCATGCTTTGTAACAATGGCAGGCACTGGGAACAGCCCCTGACAAGGCTCATCCCCTTTGCTGGAACCATGATGCAATTCAGGGACAGACAGAGCGTCCCTGGAGCTAAGCATGGTAGAGGAAGTTTTGGGGCTTGGCGTCCATTCTCACACATTGTGCTTGGAGAAGCTTCCTTCCCACTGCGGAGATGGCAACTCATCACTCCCAGAGCTCCAGCCCAGGCCAACGCTTGGATCTGGAAGGTATGAAACCTTAATGGGGCTGGTAGAAACCAGAAAGAAAAGCTAGCATTTCAAATATATAAGCAGCTTTCTATCTTGCAAAAGATAGAAACCAGGATATATCTTTGGATCAGACTGTTCTGGAAAACAAGAGAAAGGTTAATTATAGATATGAAAATAGATGCCAAATGAGAAAATATCTTTTTGTGTTACATTGTTCCAAACATCTAGATTGTTCCATGTTAAATAACGGTAATAGTGAACACCCATTAAGTTTCTTATTTGGATTATTTCATGTAGTCCTCACAATAAACCATTGTGGGATATACATCACTTTCCCTGTTTTACAGATAAGAAAGCTGAGGCTAGAGCAATTATGTTAATTGCCCAAATTTAGATGATTAATAATTGGCAGAGCTGAGCATCAAACTTCATGTCAAAGTCAAAACTTTCAACTGTCATTCTAAACTATTCAGTTAGGGTGTTTTTTAATGGATATTTTTTAAAGAATTTATTTAGTCTGCACTATGCCTGTAAGCCATTACTTGTTTTTGTAGATGTGTGTATTTGTTTCGCTGTGCAGATACTCACAGAAGATTAAAAAAAAACCCTGCTTTTCTGAGAAACTGGGAGAGACACTGCACACATTCTGTGCCACTCCAGGGCCACGTGATAAAAGGAATCACAGAGCCAGGGAGAGAGCCAGTCTTCCATCTTGGATAAGGAGCCCTGCACCCCAGGACTTGGGAGCAACTTAGCAGGCAGTTGACTGGCAGGGAAAAGTAAGGGTAGGAGAGAAAGTGCAGGTGGTGATTTTGTGTTGCTGGAGCAGATGGGATATGATTACCTGTATAAAAGCTGGGATGTCTTGTGGTCCCTGTCCTGAAGAAGTCATATTAAAATAAACATTAATTCAGAGGTTTTCAATTTATTAAAATGTTTTATGCTTTTCGAAAAAAAAAACACAACTCAGGGGCAAGGGGTGGTGGTGAGAAGGTTTGCACAACAGAACCTCGAAAAACCTTCTCTCCCCATCTGTGACAGTCACTATCCACAAACACAGAGGCTGGTCCCCAACCTCTCTTTCCCTGTCACTCCCAGCCCTCACCAAGACCCAGTCTTTGTGGATCTCCTTGCCACTGCCTCTTTCCTTTGATTTCTAGTCTTTGTCCCTTTCCACGGGTGAAACTCTGTCCTTTCTGGAGCATATCCCACTCCATCAGTTCTCCAGTTTCTCCAAACCCGAATCCTGCATGGTAAAGACCCAGAAACTAAGCTGAGGAAAATTCCATTCAGCAGATGTGAGAGGGTAAAAGCTACGAATGCTCACATGTTAACATGATTTTATCTGTGTCAAATTATTGATAAGACTGGTGAAATAGGGGTTAGTCCATTCTGCATATCATCTGAAAGTCCCCTTTCACTTCCATTAAGTCCAGCCAACACTAGGCTCTAGGCTTTGTTTTCCCCAAATACAAGTCCTAAACTTGGGAAAGATTGATGCTTTAAAAATTATGAAATGACCAGGAGGCAAAGAATGAAAAGTTCAGTCTCCAGTCCAGAAGCCACATCAAACTGGGCTTGATGAGTTGGGTGCCGGATGACTGCGGACGTGATATTTCCCCTCTGCAGGCCCTGGTGTCCTCTTTGGCAAAACTGGGATCCAAATGTTCATTAAACAGATATATACATATATTGAATATCTACTAGGTGCCATGCACATTTTAGGTTCTGGGGATACACAAAAAACAAAGCAGGAAAAAAACCCTGTCCACATAGCCATACCTTCTAGTGGGATGATAATGTACTTCTTAGGTTATTACGAGGACTAAATGAGATAATAATAATAATAATAGTAACAATAAGCTGTTATGGTCTCAATGTTTGTGTCTCCTCAGAAATTCGTATATTGAAATCCTGACCCCCAAGGTGATGGTATTAGGAGGTGGGGCCTTTTGGGAAGTGATCAGGTCATGAGGGCAGAGTGCTCATGATTGGGATCAGTGATCCCACAAGAGGCCCCAGACAGCTGCTTCATCCCTTCTACCACGTGAGGACACAGAGGGATGGCACCCTCCAGGAACCGGGAAATGGGCCCTTCCCAGAATCTAACAGCAACTTGATCTTGGACTTCCCAGCCTTCAGAACTGCAAGAAATAAATTTCTGTTGTTTATAAGCCTCCTGGTTGTATGGTATTTTGTTATAGCAGCCTGAATGGGCTAAAATAATAGTGAACACATATATCATGATGGTTGTGTGCCGGGAACAACTGTGAGTACTTAGCACATGTTTTCACTCAAGGGTTCTTCACTTTTTCTGTGCTACGGTCCCCTTCGGCAACTTGGTAGAGCCTCTTGACCCCATCTCAGAATAAGGATTTTAAATAGAATACATGGGATAACAAGGAAAACAAAAATATGGTAATAAAGGTGCTTCTTTTTTAACACATTAGATAATAATATTTAGTGATAGATTTAACAATACCACAAATTTGTAAAACTGACAAGCCTAGATGTAATTAATTTTTCCCTTTCAAGTCAACAAACATCCAGAACTCTTGTCTACTGGTTTGTATACCCCAGGGTTAATCTAATCCTCATTATAACCCTAGGAGGTAAGTATTTTTATTATCCCTTTTTTAATAGATGAAGAAACTGAGGCACAGAGAGGTTAACTGACTTGCCCAAGGTTATAAGTGATGGAGCTGAGATCTGAACCAGTAGTGTGGCTCCAAAGCCTGTCTTTTAGTCACCTTATGCTATATGGCTTAGCACAGAGCCTGCTTCCTGGTCAGGATCAATAACATTAGCTGGTAGTTGAAAGTAGTATTGTAATAAGCAGTAGGAGCACTAGTAGTAGAAGGTATCTATGGGATACAAAATGGTTTGTACTAATATTAAGAACATTCTTAAAGAGAAAAACCTGGTATGTATTAATGAAGTTGACTATATAAGACACAGCATAGCCTGTTTCTCTAAATCTCTGAGGCACATACCAACTCACTTCTTTGGGTATGTGATTACCCATTCTGGAGCTGAGCTGAACACCAAAGACTTTAGGGGATGAGATAATGCAGAGAGATTCTCCTGAGTCTATGAAAATCTCTTACTTTTATTTGTATAACCCCATATTAATTAACATCACCAAAAGACCCTTAGGACCTAAATTGGTATGGCAGATTAAAAAGACCACTGTTCACCTCGCAGAGAAGGGCTGCTCAAAATGAACGCAGCTGCTGTCTCCCCTAGCTATCATTTGTAGACACGAGAAGTCAGAGGTGCAGACACAGTGTAGGTCCTTCAGGCACTCGATAAATATTAATTAAAGAAAGATGTTAATAAGGTAAAGAAGCTTACACTTCTCTGAACAGTGACAATCAACACTTCAGCTTCAATTTTTAAAAGAAAAAGGAGTCCAGATCATTAGAGAGGCTTTCCTGACAATGCTCGGTGACAGCCATCCTCGGACTGAGCCCTGGCTGAGGCTAAGGTAGCACAGGATGATGAGTTATTCCTCCCCTGAAGTCAGCCTTGCCAATGCGTTTTTTAAATTGCCTGTCCTCAGCCTAGTCTTACTGTGACAAGGCACACAGTTCCTTAACATTCACCTGCTACACTGCTCCGCACAACCAAGCAGAGTAAGTACCAGTTGCTTCACCAAAGGGTTTGCGATCCCCAGCCCCCAGGATCTATCTGCTGCACTGATATTCTATTAAGTCCCATAGAAGAGAAAAAGCACTTAGATGCAAGAGAGAGTTGAAGTGCTAGTGGCCACTAAGCCCAGGGCTTAGCTATGAGGGTCAACAGTATCAGCTACCAGCAGAAGGATATGGTGAAGTCGAAGATGCCTGGAGAGTCTGGACACATTCCTCCCCAGGTCACCAGGCTTTACTTGGGAAAAGAGCACACGTGACCAGCCACACTGAAAAATACCAACGTGAACCTTTGCAGGGAAACCAGATGGCTCCATGCCAGGGGTAAAAATAGCTCGTCATACAGCACAGCCCAAACTAGGAGCAGGGCAGAGTCTTAGGTCCTCTCAGGTTTTGATTTCAATTTGTGGAAGAGATGAAAAATGTTTTAACTCAGCTGTGGGAAGCTGCTTTGGAAAGAGATTAAAAATATAAATATTACACCTTCTTCCTGGCTTATTTCAAATTCATTTGATCATCATCAGCACAAGAATAAAAAAGATTTACAGCTAGAAAAAAAAATTATCTTCTTATTTGACCATAACAAGAAAAATTAGCAGATCAACATAGTAACTTGGTAAAAAAGTTCCTCAATACATGGACTAATAGAAAGATGTAAACAAAAGAGAAATAAAAACATTTGATTTTTTTTTTATTTAATGATTTTTAAAGACCCAAATTTACAGATTTGATTTCTAATTTGTTTATTTAATTACAGAAGCTGTTTAATCTATCTCCCATTGTTTCAGCGAGGATTCTATTTTTACCAATGGGGTGAATCATGCTCAGACCATTTAGGGACATGTTTAGAACATGAATTTTTGACTCAAGAACCAAGTGAAATTTTGATTCCCAAACCAAAGCCTTGAAGTTCAGCACACTACAGCCATTGTGTGCTGACATTATGTTTGTGTGTGTGCACTGATTGTATTACACAGAACAGAGGTGATTGGAAGAGTTCCATGGACAAAAAATAGCTCGGATAATAACTCCTTACAAGATAAGAGGAAATAAATGGCATTTGACTTGGGGTTCCCTCAGTCCCCTGACCTGGTGAACAAGAAAACGCTTTTGTATCTTTCAGTTGTTGGAATTGATGCAGGCTTCTGTCTATATCCAATCAGCAAAGAAGTTTTTGTCCTCATGTACAGTGTTGTTCTGTCCTGAGAACCATGAATGCTTTTCTTATTTGACTCAAACTTGTAGTGCTTCATTAATATAATAGAGTCTTGATGCCTGGCTAATAAAAATCTCAGCTCTACTGGATTTAATTTTGAATTTTTTAAGAAAAAAATAAAATTAAGTAAAATTGAATCTAATTCGAACTTTTGTCTACATGCAAAGGTTCAGTGTTCAAATGCACATCTTGAAATGTATAGAATAACTATTCTTTAAGGTCTATTTTACAGTTTTTCAATTTTGAATCCCTTGAAATTGAACATTTATCCTAGTATTCCTTCTTTATTGGTAGGGCAGAATGTTAAATGAGGCAAGGATGAGACATTATAAGCCCTAATGGAATAAGCCCTAGTAGAGTTTAAGTTGATAAGCCCCAGTTAAGTTGATAAGTTTAAGCTATAAGTTCTGGTAGAGTTTTTAGCTTTTTCTTTCCAGTTGTAAGGAGTTTGTTCATAGACAGCTCAGAGAAGAGAAAAATGCATCCGTCTTGAGACTTTTCCTTAACTAGCAAGCGTTTTTAAAATTATAAGTTAATTTCCATTTCAAACAGAGACATATATTTCTGATATTATTTTTCTACCTAAGAGAAAAAAATCTTATGTGCTTCTCCCCTATATTGGAAAGATCTTATACCAAAATTATAAATATATTGACCCATGTTTTCTTCTAATACCTTGTAGTTGTATTTTTATTATTTACATTTTCTATATAGCTGGAATATACTTTGATATAAAGTATATCCAGTTTTGTTTAATGACTTTTCATTTGTCCAAATACCATGTGACACTGATTTAAAATACTTTCATTATATACTAAATTTTTATACTTATTGCCCCACTGTTTTAGCCATTACAGTTTTCATGTTACTACTGTTTTAATGATTGTAGTATATATATTCTATATTTATTATACTACATATTGAAATGTATTATAAAGGTACTTTTTTCCTATTATTTTCCAAAATCACCCTGGCTACTCCCACAACCTTTTAATAATCTATAGACTAATCTGTCAAATCTCCTTCTTGCCTCATCTCCTCTAATTAATTGAAATTAATTCGTGTCCTCTTCCCCTCCAAAAGATTCATATGTTGAAATCCTAACCCCCAAGGTGATGGTAAGTAAATATCTTTTGATTTATTGATTAATTTAGGCAGTATCAATATTTCAAAACATTGCTTGTGCTAAAGCATTAAAAAATTCAATATTTCTTAATATTGCCTTATTAAGTTAATTCCTAAAGATTTTATATTTTTGGTTTGGTGGTGTTGTAACTGAGTGAATACTATCTCTTACCTGATATTTTTTATTTTATTTTTTGAGTTTAGGAAAGTATTGATGTTTGCATGTTACTTTACAAACCAACTGCTTTACTAATTCTTCTTAATATTTCTAATAGTGTTTCAGTTAAGAAACTTTCATTAATAGATCATGCAAAATGGAGTCTCATTGTACTATAAATTATCGAAATACAGAATCTGAAATGAGGTTTTGCTGTAATAAAGGATATGCACATTTGACATTTTAACAGATTTTAACCTTTTCCAACAGAAACAACATAAATATGAAGGCTTAGGCTCTACTCCCAGCTCATTGGCTAAAATGCTCTGATCATAAGCACTTCTCTCTCTTTTCATTTTGAGTTCTCACTTTTGTACAGTGAAAAGAGTGAGCTTTTCCTGTTCTGCCCACTTTGAGGAGATATGAGGATAAACGAGATATCACGGTGAGGAGCTGTTCATAGCTTCCCATAGGTACCACAGAGCAGCTACCAAACACACCTGCCCATACTCACCAATAAGAGCGCTTGTCACAGAGTTTCAGTGTTGGTAATAGTGGGCTAGCTTGTATCCCACTAACCTTCCTTTTGATAACAACTATAATTTCTGGAAAAGTTTTTAAAAAATGATTCAAAGGCCCTGAGCGTGATGAAAAGCAGGCAGAAACTGGTGAAAACTTCACCTATATGACTTTTCCTCTGAGGGCAATCTCTCATCCATGCAATGTGGGGTGGCTAGATCTCAAGAAGACAGCACAGTCTTATGGATTTGGAGGGTTGGAGGCTGAAATATGGAGTTTCTTGAGTAGCTGGATGTTGAGGGTAAAAATCCTGGAATGGAAGGAACCACAAAGAAGGAGCCCCAAAATCTGAATATAAACTCTCAAATCCTCTGCCAACTTTCATTTTTATTATTTTACATTTTGTGCTTTTTTTGCAGCTGGCCGAAACAGGGATTGAACCCTGGACTTTGGTGTTATCAGCACCACACTCTAACCAACTGAGCTAACTGGCCAGCCCATTTGCTGACTTTTAAACTATATGTGCATTGGGCAGACTTCAAGGAGCCTAGCAGAAATCAATAGATGGAAGACTGAAAGAGCTGAGCAGAGATTCCAGCTGCTGCTCACCACAAAAAAAAGTTTGGAATTTTGAAACCTATAAGTTAAAGGGACTTGGCCAACACCTCAGAATTTCTTTTGAAAGCCTAAAAGGGCCTCATCTGATGAGTAAAGTCTATGTTCCAGCACAAAGGAGTTCACTTTAAGAGGAAGGGGAAAATCAAAATAGACCTTCCCTTAAAGCCGACTATCCATGACTGAACTACCTGCTAGAAGAAAAATCAACTCTCTTTGTTTTTGTTTATATATATATATATATATATATATATTAAGAATATAAGTGTGTCCAATATTTCTACAATGTGTCTTCCACAATGTCCATTATACAATCAAAAAATTACTTTAAATATGAAGAAACAGGGGAATGTAACCCATAGTTAAGAGAAAAATGAGTCAATGGAAACTTATTCTGAGACAACCAAGATGTGGGGATTAGCAGACATGAACTTTAAGGCAGCTATTATAAGTATGTTCAAGAAATTAAAGGAAAAGATGGTCATGATGGGTAAACAGATGAAGGAATCTCAATGGGGAAATGGAAACTACATTTTTTTAAAAAAAGAATCAAGGAAATTCTAGAGCTGACAAGTGTAATACCTTAAATAGAAAAAATCCCTAGATGGGCTAAACCATAGATTGGAGAGGCAGAAAAAGGCCTATAAATTTGAACACATCAATAAAAATTATCTAATCTTTAAAAAACAAAGAGAAACTATTTGAAGATCAAAGAGAAAAAATTGGGGGTGGGGAAAAAGACCCAGGACAGTCAAGGGAAAAGACATAGCTGGATAGCTTTTGAGGACTCCATCCAAACACAGGATATAATCAATTTAATTCAGTTTCTAGATTCCACAGTTGGCAATCTATCTCTCATGGCTTCAGTCAGCTCTCTTAAAACTGTGTCCAAAACACCTTCCTTCCTGGATGAACAGCTTAATTTAGGATATCTCTCCACTTCCTTCCAAGCCTGTGAATGATAGCGTTATCTTTGTTGATACAATTGAAACTATCATAAATGAAGGGAAAAGTGCCCTGGAAACATACATAATTTTTTAGAGGTGGCTCCGTGGTTTTATGAATGAAAGTATCCTACTACTTCCTCAATAAGGTAAGGCACTCTTTAAAAATTTGTTGAATGAATGATGGCACAGTCTGAAGAAAAAAAAAATGTGGGAAATTGGGAATGCTACTGAGAAAGTGGCTTATGTTAATGACCACTGAGTCAAGCAAGCTAGGACACAAAGCCCAGCCAGAAAAAGACTGATGAACTGAGCAAAAAGTCAAGGGTTTAGAAAGTAGAGGTTTCAAAAAGGCCAAAGAAGAGATATAGTTGGAATAAGGAAGTAAAGAAACTGAAAGGGAAAAAAACTTTGCTTAAAAAAACACAAGATTTGAGAGGCAACATATTTACAGGGGGTGACAAGATGTAGAGCTGGTCTAGCCAATCCTATCCCCTTCCAGTGAGAGCAGCACATTTATGCAAACAGTAGAGGAGCACATAAAAGCCAGCTGCAGGCACTGGTCCTTCACTTTTTCAAAAACCAAACTCTTGATTCCCCCCACCAAACCTGCACCTCTCCGTCCTAGCAAATGGTATGTACGTCCATCTGTCTAGTCATGTCATAACAGAAACATGGGAGTCGTCCTTGATTCCTCCCCTCTCACTTACCCCCAGAATCACCCATCAAGAGCTGTTGATTCTTTTTTTTTTTTTTTTGTCTTTTTCGTGACCGGCAAGGGGATCACAACCCTTGGTGTGGTGTTGTCCACACCGCGCTCAGCCAGTGAGCCCACCGGTCATCCCTATATAGGATCCGAACCTGCGGCGGGAGCATCGCTGCGCTCCCAAGCGCCGCACTCTCCCGACCGCGCCACGGGCTCGGCCCAAGAGCTGTTGATTCTTGTATCTCCACAGCCATCACCCTACTTCAGGCTGCCACCATCTGTGCCCTGAACTGTTGAAATAGCTACTTAGTTGATCTCTCTGTGTCCCACTCTTCAATCTTCATCTTTCCTCCATGCATCAATCACAGTGACCATTTAGAAATATAAATCAGATCTCCTTAGTTCCCTGCTGAACTCAATAATTTCCATCACACCTAATATAAAATTTATATTTTTACTGCACAATCAGAACGGTATCTATTTCTCCAGTCTCATCTCTCACGAGTCTTCATCTCATTTATCATATTCCACCTATGCCAAACTTTTGCATACCAACACTGACATGGCAAGCTCTTTCTCTTCTGCCTGGTCGCCTTCACAGAAGATGCTCTGTCCTCTCGGAATGACCTTCCCTACCCTGTTCAAATGGCTAACTCCTTCTCTTTCAGGTTTCAGCTTAGAGTGCGGCTTCCTTGGAAATGGCGTCCCTGCCCTCCCTATCTAAAATTCATCCTCTTTGTTATTCTCCAGCACACACCCTATTCGTTTGGTTGTCCTTAGGACAATCTGAAATTGTTTATGTCGTTCTTGTTCATTTATCTTCAACCCCACTTGAATACAAATTCAGCGAAGGCAGAGTCATGCCTACTTTGATTACAACTGTTTACCTAGCTTAGGATCTAGCATACAGTAGGTGCTCAACAAATACTTGGTAAATGAATGAATGGAGGGAAACCTCTTCGGAGTTCCTTTAGGCTTTCTCCCACTTACCAGCTCTGTAGCTCTCACGAGTGGGCCCTGCCGTCAATCAATTTCTTTCTTGTCTCCCTCCCACACTAATCTCATGGAGGGGAGGAACCTCAAGCAAGTATAGCTATAAGGGTAAGTTTCTACTGTAAAATGCAGGGGAAGCTCTTTAGAAACAGTTTTAAATAACTTTACATAAAAATCATGAATTGCAAGGCAAGAAGCTGCATAGTCAGTATCATAATACAATATTTAACCCCCCAAAGTGGTCACACTCACCCATATTTTAGCCCATCAGCCTGCAATGGAAATTATAGCACAAGCTGAAGATGATACCCAAAAAAGTAATTTTTAGTTTCTAGGTTTTTAATATATTATCTCCACATAGAAAATTAGCACAATTTTTATTCTCACATTTCATCTCTTGTGTTGCTGAGGTCACAGGCTCCAATACCACGCTTTAGACATTTAGAAATATATTCTACCCTATGTAAGGGAACAGGCTGCTCCTGACTCGCTGTTAGCTGAACCAGCATTTGCTCTATTTATTCAGCTGTAGCATGGATGTGGGTTGCTCCATCAACCCTCTCTTTAAGTTCCCTTTCCAACCACCAAATGACATTGGGGAGTTTTTATTTTTACCGATATTAAGTAATCTTCAAATCTTCGTTTTGTTAGCATCGTGTTTTAAGCAACTTTGGTAATATCTGAGACACATGCATTGCCAGTTTGTGTGTGTAATTAATAAATTACAAGTGGCTTATCTCGGGTACACCATTTCAATTTTCATCCATTTCCCTAAGTGCTGTTCTAGGTATACTCCACCCTTACTCCATTTAAGTGATTTATGATATAAACGAAAGTTGAAAAAGTATCTTTAAAACTTTTTTGAAGTATGGGAGTTTTAAAGTTACTACTTTACAGTTGGCAGTTTTTACATATATTATGATCTAAATAGTAATTTAGAATATGAAAAGTATAAGCTTGTTAGAAATTATAGCTAGAAAACTTTATCATAGTATTGTGTGTGTGTGGCTAACTCAACATTTTTTGAGCACTTACACTGTGGCACATATTTTACAATATGTTACCAGTTTTAACCCTCAAACAAGTCTGCAAGGCAGGTATTATAATTTGCTTTTTATAGAGGAGGAAACCGGGGCATGGCAAGGTTAAGGTTTTACCACATGAAATGTCCAACAGCCGATCCATACATCCAAGATTTTAGCCCACTGGTGTCTGGCTACCAAGTCTTTGCTTACGGCACTGTGAGAATTCTACTAATTTAACCTAATGTGTTAAAACTCCAGTATTCTAATTCCTGAGTTCTGCAATTATAGGATCCTGTTTAGCACACATTATAAATTTTCAGCTGAAATAAATCACTCAGAAGTAACAGGAAAAGGTTACATGCCGTTCTGTGATGTTCCATTATGCAACATTTTACACTTGTGAAACCATGATAACACAGGAAACAATGTAACTAAAGTCTGGTAAAAATTTGGCAGTGCAAATAATTTTAATCTCATTTCTTAGAATGTAATTTTTCTCAAGCATTTTTGAAGAAACTGTTTCCATTGGAAAAGAGACTCACATAGATACATTTTTCAGAGAGACTCATGTAAAGTAGCTGGGATTAATTTTTTAAAAATCAATCTACAAACAAAGGAAAAGCAGAGGTTTCCTCCCAAATATCCAAACTCAGATGTAGACATAAAATTTGAGCTTAGAGAAACTTCTGTGTGCAGAGGAGGGTGGGGGGATGAGAGTTAGTGAGGGGAGGTCATCCGGGAGGTGAGAAGAAAGAGGAAATGAGAAAAATTCTTAAGACAAGGTTTTAGAGCAACTGAAGAAGAGGAATTAGAGTGAGCATCCCAATTCAAAATACTGAACACAAGGAAAACTTGATCTAGACAATAGAGAACATACCTGGTTAAGCCCCACTCCCCACCCCCCGAACACTCAACAGTTGACTCCGGGAGGGGCTGATGGCCATGGGGTCTGACTGAAGCTATTGTTTTGTCTCTCCTTTCTTCAGCTGCCAAGCGACATGTTCACCTCAGGGTTCTTTCCCAGTACCTCACTATTTATGTTCAGGTCTATGTGCTTGACATTTATTTGTTCTGATAGAAATGATTTTATGTCTTAGTAGATACACAAATTTACAGGGGTTGAATGTTTTATGGAATTCCAATCTTAACATTTTCCTTATGTGAACATCTATTTCTCCCAATCTTTTTCTCTTGATGAGTATAAATGTTTTGTCCAAACTCTGGTGATAGGAAATATTTTAAGCTAAAGAAAGGATGGGATTGTGTCCCAAGAAGAAAGACTGAGAACATACATTTTCTTTCTCCCCCTTCCAGAATCCTATCAAGATGAGATAAAATATATTTTAAAATTAAATTAGTTAGGGCTGGCCCGGTGGCGCACTGCTACAGTGCGCCGCTTGGGAAGTGCGGCGGCGCTCCCGCCGAGGGTTCGGATCCCACATACAGACCGGGCGCTCACTGGCTGAGCGAGGAGCGGGGGCAACACCGAGGGTTGCGATCCCGTTGCCGGTTCCGGTCCGGTACAGGCGCGACACTGAGGGTTGCAATCCATTGCTGGTCATAAAAAAAAAAAAAAAAAAAAAAAAAAAAAAAAAAAAAATTAAATTAGTTACCCGTTGTTGAATAACAAATTACCCCCAAATTTAGTGGCTTAACACAACAAGCGTTTTTTGAATCTTACAGTTTTTGTGGGTCAGATATTAGGGAGAAGATTAGCTGAAGGTTTCCAGTGGAGGATCTCTCATGAGGTTTCAATCAAGATGTCAGTCAGGCTATTATTTTCTGAAGATTTGACGTGGCCCTCAGGATCCACCTTCAAGCACACTCACATGGCTGTTGGCAGGGGGCCTCAGTCCCTCACCAAATGGAAATTTCCACGGGGCTGATTAAGTGGCTTCTTGGCACGGCACCTAGCTTCCCTCAGAGGAGAGAGAAGGCAAGGCAGAAGCCTTGAGGTCTTTTATGACCTGACCTCCAAAGTCACATGCCATTATTTCTGCCATCTTGTATTAGTCACGCAGTGAATTCTGATATGGTGTGGGAGAAGATTACACAAGGATGTGAATACCAGGATCAGGAGATTGTTGGGGCCCATCTCAGAGGCTGGCTACCACAAAAAGATAAATTCAGAACAGTGTAGGAAAAGGGAAATGGTAGCTATCAGAAGATCTGAAAATTTGAATGCTTTTTGAATGATAAAGAGCAAATAGAATTAAAGGATATTTAGAAATAAATAAAAATGAGAATCCTGGATATAAAAACCTATGGATGAAGCCAAGTTAATATTGAGAGAAAAATTTGTAGCCTTAATTTATTATTAGAAAATCCAGAAGATAGGAAAATACATTGACTAAATATTCAACTCAAGTAATTACAGAAACTCTTACTAATTTCTCCTTTTATCTGAAATAAGAGTTTAAAAAATTACTCTTAAAGCAATAGAATTAAAAGTTGTTTCTTTTAAAAGGCCAATAAAATTAGCAAAGATTTTGAAAATCTGATCAATAACGAAAGAGAAAAAATACAAATAAAAACTAAAACCAGACAGGGGGAGGGATATTTACAAATTATCAGAAGGACTATGTATACAATTACACTGAAAAATGTGAAAGTCTAAATGAAATCAATTAATTTTCAGGAAAATATAGATAACCAAATTCATTTTAAAAGAGACCGAAACTCATAACATAAGAAAATTAATAACCCTCAAAGTTATTGAAAAAGTGGCCAAAAAAAAAAAAATGCCTGCAGAAAATAACATCACATCCAGGCTGACATAATCTACCAATGCTTTAAGGAAGATACATTCAGTTAGTTATTCAGTAAGTATTTATTGAACTACTTTTATGTTTTAGGCACTGGAGATACAGCAGTAAGCAAAAGAGGAAATTCTTTCCTGCCAAGAACCTTCAGTTTACTGCAGTGAACATAGCAATAAAGGTTCCTGATTCATTTTGCAAATCAGTCTTACCCTGACACCAAAACCAGGCAAGGATAATCTCATACAAATCAGGAAGGAAGAAGGAGGGAAGGAAGGAAGAGAGAGGGGAGATAAGAGAAGGAAAAGAAAGAAAAGAAAACAATGAAATAATGGACGAATCACATTCATGATCTTCAATGAAAAAGTCAAAAATGTGTTATTAGAAAATTAAATCCTACAGTAAACAATATATTATGATTAAGAAGTTTTATCTAGGAATGGAAGGATAGTCCAACATTTTTAAATGAATTAATCAAAACATTGAATTAATATAATTGTAAAACAACTACATTAACACACTGAAAGAAAAAATTGTACAACCAACTCAAAAATGCTACAGGAGGATTTGATCAAATTCAACATCTCAGTCAAGTTACAAATAACTTGTCCGTTAAAACTTTAGTAGTTTGTAGCACACGTGTCTCTTTTGCTTTTGCCTGCCCTGTGTTTGTTCACTCTTCTGATAGGTACTTAGGGAACCACCATGAAGTGGACTGTACTTTGGGGTTTTCACTGAACAACATCTCCCAGTACTCATATATTTGTGTATTCCTCTCTCATGTTTACTCTGAACTTGGCCAATTGGATATTATTCAATGTGAAAAAACAGAGACTAATAAGGACTTGCATATTGTTGACTGTTTTCTAGGAATGCTTTTTCTTGGAACCTAGCTGACATGCTGTGAGGAAGTCCAAGTAGCCACATGGAGAAACCCACATGAGAGAAAAATGAGGGTCACAGCTGACAGCCTCATCCAAGCCCTGTTGAAGACCGACTGTCAGCCACATGAGTGAAGCCATTGTGGACTTTCCAATGATTTACCCTAGATCTCCAAATCACACCATGAAGAGTAGAAGATCGACTACTCCATCCCCATCAATTCACAAATCATGAGAAATGATAGGGTTTTCAGCCACAAAGTATGGTATTAGTTTGATATACAGCAATAGATAACTGAAACACTTTCAACATAAACATTGTCAGTCCAGTAGTTTGGGTTGGGCCAATGGCAACCTGGTCAATTAAAAGAAGGATTGGCAAACATTTTTTTATAGTGAGCACCAGGTATTAAATAGTTTGAGCTTTATGGTCCTTATTATCTCTTTCCAACTACTCAACTCTGCCATTATTGCACAAAAGAAGCAATAGACAAAACATAAATGAATTGTATTATTTTCCAATAAAACTTTATTTACAAAGACAGGCAGCAGGCTGGATTTGGCCAATGAGCTGTAGTTGCCAACCCTTCAATGAGAGCATCATGCTTCTTGGCCACAGAGTTTGGTTCAGGGAAGGACCCAGTATGCAGTCAGCTCTAATGATAGTCAGTTCTAGAACTCTGTGTATCTCTTGGAAAGAGAAAATTACTATCAGAGAAGGGAAGTTTGAAGATGCTGCCAGCTGTTTTGCTTCCATGAAGAGGTCACTGCCTAAGAATGGAGCTAAGACTGAGGAATATACAGCCAAGAGTTGGAGAGAGGGGAACCTAGTGACAATATGTGAACCCCTGGATCCAGGTGAACCTAGACCTACATCTATCTACCTCTGGATTTTTGAAGTACTTGAGTCTGCACATTCTTTTATTTACTTAAGTCTATTGAAGTTTAGTTATCTATCATTTGGGAAAAAATGAGTCATTTATTTCTTTATTCATTCTTTCATTCATTAACAAACATTGAATGAATCTTCCAATATACCATGCACTGTTTAAGGAGCTGGAAACATACCAGTGTAAAAGACAAATGAGTTCCCTGCTCTTATGACACTTATATTCCAATGAAAAAAGTCAGGCAATACTCATGTTAAATAAATATCTGTAATTTCAGAGACTGAATGGTACAAGGAGAATGAAGTGAGGTGTGATCAACGGTGGCTATTTGGATAAAGAGGTTATGAGCAACTTCTCTGAGGAGCAGCCAGAATGCTGAGAAGGAGCCAGCCACACGACACATGTGCAGAACAGGGTTCCATGCAGAGAAATCAGCAAGTGTCAAGCCTGGAGGCAGGACTGAGCTAGTATGTTTAAGGATCAGTAGGAAATCTAGTGTAAATAAGGCACATTGGGTAAGCAGAGGGTGGTACAAGACTGGAAGGGTACAGGGGGACTCAGCAGGCCATTAAAGAGTTTGATTCCCCTCCCTCCAAGTATAACGGCAGGCCACTAGATTTTCTTCTTTTTTTGCACAAGGAATGACATAAACTTTATATATATGTTGTTATAAAATTTTTTTGTTTGTGGCAAAAGGAGGGAGAGTGGAAGAGGAGACAATTCAGAGGCTACTGCAGTAGGCCACATGAGAGATGAAAGTGGGGTTTGGACCAGGAGGTGAAGTGATGTTAGTGATGAGCCATGGTAGGATTGGAGGCGTATTTTATTTATTTATTTATTTTTTGAGGAAGAAATGGGGAGTTATAGTTATTTATTTATTTATTCATTTATTTTTTGTTTTATGTATTTTTGGGATTCAATGTTGACATATGTTGATCAAATCAATATTACTAGTATGTATGTTGCTACAAATTGCACTTATTCTTTATGCCCTTTGTCAAATCTCTCCCTATCTCCCTCTCTCTCCCATCTCTCTTCCCCCTCACACCACTGATAACTCTAGATTTCTTCTCTCCTTCTGAAAGAGTAATGGTTACTCTGTTGATTTGTTGCCCACATGATCTGTCCAATGCTGAGAGGTGCGTTCAGGTCCCCCAATATTATCATAGAGCAGATGCTTCTTCTGTCACTCTGGAATGGGCTTTGTGGACAGAGACATCCTCTTCTTTTCTTTGGTCTCTGCTGGTGACTCTCCTTATGTCAACGCACTCCAGTGGCTGGCATACCATCCGTGTGGTGGTTGTGATGTCTAGCTACTTTCTCAGCAGCCATGCTTATTGTGGTGGCTGTGGTGGGCCACCCACATGGAGGTGATGTTTTTGGCATGCTCCTAGGTGCTAGTGGTTTGCCTGGTTGTGGGTGGGGGGTCTGGTTCCCTGATCCATGCCTCAGGTCCCCTGGTGGCCCCAAGGTGCTGGTAGTGTGCCTGGGCTGGAACTAATTTTTTGTTCTTTGCTTACTTCTAACATGGGGGAACTTCCTGTGGGAACAAGTACTTGAGCTGTGTGGTTGAACTAAATTGCTGCTTTGCTGCTGTTTCCTTAGGGAAGACTTTTTGTGGAGCTCAGGGTTTAATGGTTGATCTTATAGGTACTTCCAGCTCTCCAGAGATGCGGTACACCTGGGTTGTGTAGAAACTCTGATCTGGGCCTGAATCTTTTCATCAAATTGCACCCCATGCAATTCTGCATTCCTGACCAGTCTCCTCTGAGTTGTCCTGTGCTGATTGGGGGGTCGGTCAGCTGTCCTTGCTGTATCCCAGTGTTCTCCCGGTGGGCCTGTCTCCCCACTGCCTGTGCTCCAGACACTTTCCATGGGACAGGCCCTGCGTAGGTCCCTTATGATGACTCACTGGCTTCTGAATGGCTCCCCTTTTTCAGCTGTGCTGGCTCCTGCATGGATCCTGAGGGCTACCAAGGCCCTCTTCTCCCCTGCCACCTCCAAGTAACTCCATCTGAAGGGCACAGCTGTGGCTCCTGCTCCATGTGCTCAGCAGCTTCAGCCTTAAAGCTGCTGTGGCCTGAAATGCTCCGAGCAGTTTTTTCTTTCTCTTATCATGGTTTCTTCTGCCTTCATGAACTCCATAGGTTTCTCCTCCTCTTCCCCTGAGCTCCAGCAGCCCCAGCTTGGCTGATGTTACATTTTTATAGTTGTAAATTGGTTGATTTGTGGGAGAGAGTGATGCTGGGTACCATCTATTCTGCCACTTTGACCAGAACTGCTTGGGGTGTATTTTAAAAGGAGAAAAAAACAGTACCTACTGATGGATGTACTGTGGAAATTAGAGGAAGAAAGGGATCCAGTATGTGTTCTAGGTTGTATAAGCAGTGAACAGTGTAACTGAGAAAGAAATGATCACAAAAGGAGTGGATTTGTCAGAGGGACTGAGAATTGAGAGCATAACTTTGGCTTCATTAAGGTTGAGATGTCTATGAGATAACCAAGTGGAAATAAAAGTAAGCATTTGCGTATTCTAGATAGAAGTTCAGCAAGGATATAAGTGTGGGAATCATCAGCAAATAGATTGTACTCAAAGTCATGGAAGTAGATAAAAAAGAGGACTGATTACTGAGGACTGAGCACCAGGCATGCGAAGACCGTCCACACATGGAGGCCACAATGAGAAAGAGGAGCAAGTAAAGAAAACTAGAAAGTGTGGCCAATGAGGTGGGAATAAGACCAGAAGGTCATTGTGTCCTGGATGCCAGGAAGAGAAGGAATTGAAGGAGAGATGATCACATTTGTAACAATCATGCTGCCAAGATGAGGACATCAATCACCAGCTGGACTTGGCACAATGGAGGTTTCTGGCAACCTTGGCAGGAGTGTTTTCAGTGGTTTGGGGTGAGGTTTAGGGACAAAGGCATGTATGGAGTGGGCAAAAGGGCAATCGTAGGCTAAGAAGCAGAAACGACGAGGACAAGAAAGTTTTTCAAGGAGCCACAAGAGGTGTTTTATTTAAGTGTGAGATGGTGCCAAATGTTGGGAGAACTCTGGAATCCATATGGTCATAAAGTTTTGGAAAGAAAACAGAGGATTGTAGAAAATGGAAGAATTTTTAAAATAGGAAATTTTACTAAGAATAGGCTGCAGAAGTTTCCTATTAATATGTAGGAAAGTATTCAGATGAAATTCCAGAACTCTAACAGTATCTACCAAAAATCCAGAGCAAACATCATTCTTGATGATAAAACAGAAACATTAAAAACAAGGATTAAATCAAGAATCTCAAGTAACACAACTGTTATTTTACCTTATACTACAGCCCTAGCCAATGCAGTAGATGCAAAAAGTGAAATAAGAGGTAATATTTGAAAGGAAGAGAGACTTTCATTATTCACACGTTGGAAAATCAATGACGTGATGATATATTTTAAATGACCAGCTCTCTGAGTATAGTTCCCAATGTGAATGTCGGTTATATTTTTGTTTACATTAATGAGAAATAACTTGTCCAAACTTGTTGGTCAATGAGACAGCAACTTTCAGTTAAATTGAAAAATAGTTTTCAAATACTGTAAGAGTATTTCCTCAAATTTTTGTACTATTCACAATGTAATTACTACAGATACAACACACTTTTAAGTTTGGTCTCCTTTGTTAATGTTTTCTTCTTTACTTTGTTAATCAAGATAATTAACCAAACCATAATTCAGGACCTGATTTGTAGTATTTGCTGATTTCTGTAGTATAAATACTCTTATTGTGGCTGCTTTCAAGCTCCCAAGGTGATGTCACTTAATGCAAAGTTGGAAGAGACTCTCACAGTAGAACACCGTTACAAAGAATTTCCATCATAAAGAAATAGACATAAATAACTTCAAGAGCATAGATAATAGTAAAATGTGGTAAAATAGTTAGAACATGATGAGTTCTGAGCATGTATTACCTTTCTTTTTTGTTTGATTCCAAGTTTATATAATTTAATTTTTAGTGATGGCCATGTTTAACAACCATCTCACAAAATTCCTGTAAACTTTATAATCGTATCCCATGAACTGGCATAAGTCAGCTCTATGGCTTTGCGTATCTAGAAAATCAAAGAGAATCAAGTGAAAAACTAACAGAAACAAAAGAACATTCAGTTAGGTTGGTTGGATATGAGATTAACATATTATGAAATGGAGAGTAAAAAACATTGATTCACAATAGCAATAAAATAAGTAAGAAAAAGCCTAACACAATAATGCACAAGGCATATATTAAGAGAACTGTAAACTTTTTTAATTCACATTTTAAAAGACGTGAATATAACACCAAGGTCAAATGTTTGGATCTCTGTACCAACCAACCACAAAAAATAAAATAAAATAAAATAAAAAATAAAAAACTAAACTAAAATGAATTAAAAGACATGAATAAATGAAGAGATACACTGTGTTCCTGCATAGGAGTACTTGCCATTGTAAAGATGTAAGTTCTCCCCAAAAGTAATCTAGATAGCCAGTACAACCTTAATCAAAATTCTAATGGGACTTGACATGGACCCTGGCAAGCTGATTCTGAAATTTGTTGGAAGAGAACATACCCATGAGTAAATTTTTGAAAATCTACTCATATATACACTTATATATAGAATCTACACTTATATAGAGAAACGTTCTATATAACATTGGTAATTAAAATAGTGAGGTTCTCGTGCAGGAATAATGAAATATATTGATGAGACAGAGATAGAGTGCAAAATGTTTCATTTGTTACAGAAATTACGTAGAACATGAGAAAGGAGGCAGTTCACATTAGCGGGGAAAGAAAGGAGTTCTCAAAAAATGGTGTTAGGAGAATTGGTTTTCATTTGGAAAAAACAAAGTCAAATGATAATCATTAATTGAAAAGATACCCAACTATACACATCTGATTTGTGTTCTTTTCTCTGTTTATTTATCTTATAATTTAAGAAAATGTTTTAAAACTTTCTATCTCACACCCAACAGAAAAATGCCAGATGCCTAAAAAAGATAAACGTTAAAGAAAGAAATGAGTTTAAGAAAACACAGGAAGTTATTTTTATAATCTTGGCATGGTGAAAGATTTCCTTAGCAAGACATAAAACCCAGAAGCAATGAAGGAAATAATGAATATATTCTCAAAAGCTTACAACTTTTGTAAGACAAGAGACTCCATAATTCAAGGTAAAAAAGTTACAGACTGAGGAGAAATATTTGCTATAAATATAACAAAGAATATTAACAATATACCAAGAGTCAATAAGGAAAAGATAATCAACCAATTAAAAGAATTATAAGTCAATAAGAAAAAGATGATCAACCCAATTAAGAGAAAAATCTAAGGTATCTCTTTCCAATAGAAATATCATGTGAGCTACATAAATAATTTAAAATTTTTCAGTAGTCACATGAAAATTATTTAAAGTGGCATATCTTATTATCAAAACATACCCTCAATAGAAAAATATTAATGAGGTACTTTGCATCCCTTTTTGTAGACTAAGTCTTTGGAATTTCTGTGTGGTCTTTACTAACAGCACAACCCTATTGAGGCCAGCCACATCTCAAGTGCTCAATCACTACATTTGGCTGGTGGCTATTGTATTGGACAGCAGAGGTCTAAGCAATTCACAAAAGAAATATAAGTAGCCAAAAGATTGAAATATTTCCTCATTTAGTATTAAGGAAACGCAAATGAAAGGAAAAATGAAAAATCACGTTTCACCCATCACACTGACAAACACTGAAAGAATGGAAATTATTTAAAACTAATCTTATGTACAAAGAAGTTTGTTATAGGGTTGTTTGTAATAGTGAAAAGTAGGAAAGGAAGGAAAAAAAGAAGGAAGGGGCAGAAATAGCTCAAGTAGCAGATTGAGTTGAGCAGGCTAAGGTGCACTCCTGCAATGGGGCCTGTGTAGTGATTTAGATGAATTATTTGAACTATGGATACTAACATGGAAACTCTCTAAAAAGATAATAGAAAGAAACCAATTTGTAGGAAATTTTATGTAATAGAATTAACATAACATAAGCCATTTCTTATGTTTGTTTGGTACATATACATATGTTTCTAAATGCATTGGAAATGGTCCAAATGGCTATAAACCAAAGTATTAACAGTACTCTCCTCTGTAGGGGGTATGGTGAATGGGCTTGTTGACAGAGGGGAGTGGGAGCTTTCACCTTACAATGTATAAATTTTTGTAATAAGCACATGTTAGATTTGAAATTGGAAAGGTGGTGGTGTCAGGTCTCAGAAGGAGTGTTAGTCCTAATTGTTATACTGTTGATGTGGGTGGCTGCAGTTCCTAATAGTGAGCAGGATAGTAGAAAAAATCTATGCCCATTAAAATGTTCTTAACAGCACTGCAGGCTCTGAACTGCTTTCCAGATTACTTGATAAGTGAGAAAAAAAATTGGTTAAACCCATGTAATTGGGTTTGTGTCACAGGCAACAAAATTCAATTCCTAATCAATATACCTGGTGTCAAGAATCCAAAGTTCTCTGGCACCTACATTCCATGGAGCTAGCTCTGTCAAGTTTTCAGTTCCCAGAAATATGCTGAGGCTATCTTGGGGAGGGATAACTTAGAACACTTATTTTTATAACTGTTGCAAATATTATGAGGATCAACAGCTATTTTACGATAATTCCAATTTAAACAGTTCAGCATCGAAGACATTTTATTCAATCTAAATTTTCTGTCCTTCGGCAATTTTTTTCTGAGGAATATATGCAGACACTGAGAGTATATTGAAATAAGCAAGGTGGGGGTTCTGACTTGAAGAGAACTCATCCTACTTGTGTATCATTTTATGGAACAGAAAAGTAAACTACTTTGGTTTTCCTATCAACAAAGTGGTGTTGAAATCTTCATTTTTCAATGATCCCAATTGTTAATGAAAGGTAAAACTTAGTTGGTGTGTACTTTTTGCCCTTTGCTCTTCTTTGAGCCTGGAATAAAGACATATTATTTCCAAGGAGAGGACAAAGCCACAAGCTAATGATAGTTTGAAATCCCCCAAATATCACCAGACAACCTGCTAATAAAGTAAAGCCGTGTTTATCAGAACTTGTGGCATGAAGAGAGAACACCACCTTGATGGAGTCTTAGCATTATCTCCAAAGGGGAAAGTCAGGGGGGAATATTTGTAGGATTTTGAGTTTAGACTCAAGGTGGGTCTTTCAAGATAGAGAACTGATTGGGATTGGGCCAAATTCATCACGTAATAGTTTAGGATAAGTGCACATAGCAACGTGAGAGTCTTAAGCAAATCTTGATAAGTAAACTGTTGTTCAAAGTGAGCTGTTTGCCCAGGTGAACAGACTATTGCCTCAGATATATTGATGTGCAGAAATTTTCTAAGGAAAGGGTGAAGTTACTTACAGTCTTTTCCTTGGGCAAACTTTTCCTAGAACCAACAACTAAGCCATGCTGAATTGGGCATTTCCATACTCAGTCTTCAAACTCAAATTCCCTCTCTATCTCTTTTCATCCCAGTGGTTGACACGGGTGGTCTCAGGTCTCAGTAGGACTATCAGTCCTAATAGTCACACTGTTGATGTAGGTGACTGCAGTTCTTAATTGAGCGGGAGACTAGAAAAAAACCTAGGTCCATTAAAATGTTCATAACAGCTCAACGAGCTCTGGATCTCCCACTTCCAGGTTTCTTGTTAAGTGAGAAAAAAAATTGGTTAAGCCCATGTAATTAAGTTTGTGTTACAGGCAGCAAAATTCAGTTCCTAAACAATATACTGGGAGAAGGAAGAATTATCACATCTAAAAGAGCCCCAAGCTCTTAAGGGATTTTCTGAAAAGAAAGAAGTACACACGAGCCCAGGCTGAAAGCCCCTCTAAACCATGCTAAGGAGATTGGGCTTTCTCTGAGGGGTAGTGGAGAGCCTCTTAAAAATTAGTAAGAAAAGGGAGCCAGCCCGTGGCTCACTCGGGAGAGTGCGGTGCTGATAACACCAAGGCCACGGGTTCGGATCCCTATATAGGGATGGCCGGTTAGCTCACTTGGGAGAGCGTGGTGCTGACAACACCAAGTTAAGGGTTAAGATCCCCTTACCAGACATCTTTTAAAAAAAAAAAAAAAAAAAAAAAAAGGACATGATCAGATTTGTGTTTTAGAAAACTCTGGTGGCATTTTGGAAAACAGATTAGAAAGGCAAGATTAGAGTCAAGAAGACCCATAATGAAGATGGTAACAACCTAAAATAAATGTACGGTGATGGCTGTCGGGACTCATTCATTCATTTCTCCAGTTCATAAATATTTATTAAATTTATGAAATATCTATTAAATATTTATTAAGTGCTGGACTCTGTGCTAGGCAATGGAGATTCAATAGTAAATAGCCAAAACACAGTCCCTGAAGGCTTTCTATCTAACATGTTGAGGTCCTGCTATATGCCAAATCCCTGATGCCCATTATCTCAATTATTCTTCACACTGTGTGTGTGTGTGTGTGTGTGTGTGTGTGGTGCTATCATCATCCCCCTTTACGGTTGAAAAGCCTGAGGACATTGGAGAAGTGTATAAATTGGAGAGTCATTAAGGAGGCCGAACCATTTGATTCCTTCTGACATGTGGTGTTGCTCTGTGATCACACAGGCTTTATGTTCTCTCTCTTTTGTTCGCTGCTCTGCATCTGATTGCTAACTGCTAGCCTCTTCTTGGAAACCTCCTTTTGTGAGCATACACCTTTTGTCAGTCTCTGCCTTTTCTGCCTCAGCTCTGCTGGATTCATCCTCCTCTATGGTCTTATTCCTCCCACCGACATCAACCCCCCAGTTTTATTTACATGCCCCGCCCTCTCATAGTGCCTCCATTCCACCAGCCCCAGTGGCAGTGATACTGATGACCTACTCCTGAATCCCTTAACCGTATTCCCCAACGGGGCACCTATCTCCTCCTCTGTGACCCAACTCTCCCTTCCTCTCCTGACCCACTCCACTCATGGTCTCCATTATGCCTGTAGCCCCTCTCCCAGCAAAGCTCCTCCTATTCTCACTCTCTTATCCAGAAGGTTCTCCCTCTGGTATTCATTTATGATGTAGGAAAATATCTAATATAGGATAGGAAAGAAATTGAAGTGTATTTGGCTTTCTGCCTCTCACACATGACTTGCCTGGTGAGGCTTGGTAGCTTCAGTCACACCTGTCTGCCTTCTTTTCCCCAAAGATGCCCAAATCCTTCCCACCTGGGGGTCTTCAAACTTGCTGCCATCTTCTACCTGGCCCACTCCTCCTCCAGATCAGTACGTGCTGAGGTCCTTGTTATTCAGCTTTCTGCTTAAATATTAACTCCATCCCAAATGGCCCTGGTTGGCCAGGTAGCTCAGCTAGTTAGAGCACAGCCTTCCAATTCCAAAGTCATGGGTTCCGATCCCCAGACTGGCCAGGTGCCAAAGGAAAAATAAAGAACTGCACACAGAAAACAAAATCATTATCAGAAGGCAACACATGGCCTTCTGATAATGATTCCTGAATCTCACTCCATCATACCCTTCTGCCCTGTCACCATGTTCCTTTCATCATGGCACATCACACTTTCTGAAGTTTCCTTACTTATGTGCTTGTTCATTACCTGCGGTAGATTATACTCTGCATGAGCAGCCACTTAGCAGGTACATGTTGGGTGACTGACTGGGACAGCCCTCCTCCAACCTAGGCTAGAGAGCCTGGCTGAATGAGCAGCATCTCAGCGCACGTTTGCAGCTAGTGGCTCCTACAGCACACCCCCTGCTGGGCTTTCAGCAAGATTGAGCATCTCCATTTCAAACCCAGCCACAGGACATTTCCACCCCAGATTTTGTCCTCAAACTCTTGCATCTTTTTTACCAAGCAGTTCCAAAATTTCAGCTTATTATGATGGGTTCGCCTTACCCTGGGCAAGCGATTTAGGCTTCCGAGGCCTTAAATTCTTTATCACTAAAATGAGGATAAATTTTGAAATCATTACACAGAAAAGGGACAGCACTCAAAGAATAGGAGAAGCAAAACAAAAATAAAGAATTTAAGGGAAGCAGGATATTGGCGGTAGAGATGTAAAGAAGAAATCTGAGACCCCCTGAGAATTCTCTAGACATATGGGGCAAAGACAGGGATTAAGGCAGCATTGGATTTCATAGTGTAAGATGGGCTGGGGATTCAATCCAATTCTACTTTCAGATTACAAGACAGAATAGTTAAAGATTTAATATTCAAACCCTTCTGCAGGGACTAGAGGTATTCAGGCAGCTGCCACCTAGATTACATACATGCCATTCATTATCCATAGCTCTAGCCCGGATCTCTTTTTAAAACCTCACAGCCATATTTTCAGCAACCTCCTATAAATCTCTGTGTCCATTATTTCCATAATGGGAATTTATCTTTTGAGGCCTTTTGGCTGCTCAGTATCTGAACTTTTGTCTCACTTTGGAAATCTTTCTCTTCATAAGTCTTCAGGGGAGATGGACTCCTACCTCCCACTTCAAAGACTAAAGAGTTGGAGAGAGGGGGGGATATCCTTTCTCCCTCACACTAGGGTGTGGGCGTGTTACCCGTGATTGTTCATAGTTGCACCCATGATTGCGAACCCTGAGCAAGTGACCCAGAAATGAAGAGAGAGGGGCCAATATCTCTCCAGGCAGATCTGTTTAAGGCATGGTGACTGGTCTCCTGAGCACATGCCATGGCTGCCCAGGTTCCTCCTATGCCTGCTCTTCCCCTGCCCCAGGTTTCTGTCCATTTTTTAGCCTTATTGCAAGCCCTTCCATCAATTCTGTGAGCAACACATGGCCTTCTGATAAAGTCCTTAACATAGCCTGCTTAACATAGTCAGAACTGGTTGCAGTTGTGTGCAAGGAGCATCTCACTGATACCTGTCTGTCTATTGAGTCTATCACCTTAGTACATCTTAAATGACCTGGCTGGTTAGCTCAGTTTGTTAGAGCATGGTGTTTTTTTTTCTTTTTCTTTTTTTTTTTTTTTTTTTTCTTTTGTCTTTTTCCGTGTCCAGCAACGGATCGCAACCCTCAGTGTTGCCCCCGTACCGGACCGGGGACCAGCAACGGGATCGCAACCCTCGGCGCTGCTCCCGCGCCTTGCTCAGCCAGTGAGCGGGAACCTGTCTGCATGTGGGATCCGAACCCTTGGGCGGGAGCGCCGCCATGCTTCCCAAGCGGCACACTATCCAGTGCGCCACCGGGATGGCCCAGAGCACGGTGTTGATAACCAAGGTCAGGGATTCAGATCCCTGCACCAGCCAGCTACAAAAAAAATTAAATCTGTGTCCTCAGCTCCACCACCACCAAGAGTTCAGGCTCTGGTCAGTCCTTGCCCTGCCTGCTGTAGCGGGCATCACCTCCTGACACATCACCCTCATCCTGCCACAGAGCTCTTACAGAGCAAGTTAGTTTTGCCACCTTCTTGCCTTTACCCTGGAAGATTCTTATTGTTACAGGATAATATCCAAACTCATTCGCATGGAGATACACGTTTTTCCAAATTTTGACTTTATCTCTCTAGTCTCATTTTCCTTACTTCCCTCATATACTTCAGTTTATGCTTAAATGAGCGGTCTACTGCCCAGCCCACTAACACCATCAAAACTGTCAGATCTACCACTTGCTAGCACTGTAAGTTGTCTTCAATGAGCCTCAGTCTTTTTCCTTGTAAAATATGCTGTAGAACGGACATGGCCAGTCATTGTGAATACAAAGACATTGTCTACACACACCTACAACAGTGCCTCGCACAGAGTGACATTGTGCAAATATGAGTCCTCTCTCTTTTTCCGGGCACCACAAATGGGAGCAGGTTCACAGGGCAAACAAGGAGCCAGGTCATGTGAGAGTCCTGAGGCCCTGCCGGCTGGAGGTCAGATACTGGGCAATGTGAACACATTCTGACCTCCTCTTCCAGGCCAGGCACGGTCTAGTTGTTTTGCTTGTATTGTCTGTTCTCTCAGAGAGATTGGGGTTTTTACTGACTTCCAAGGTGAGTGTGGGAAAGGCTTTCTCAAGTCTCAGCTGAGAAGGCAGACAGAGAATAATTTCTGAACATCAGCATGACTACAGAATAAAGAGATGCTCCTCCCTAGATTATGTGAACTTCTTTATAGTTTTTGAATAAAATGCCCCTTAGTAATCCCCCCTTTATCTTTAGCTACAAAACTATTTCCCCTCATATCCGTGACCTTGCTACCTGTCTTCTTCAGTTAAGGTTTTTTTTTAATGCCCAGTTCTCCACACTGGAAGCAATTTTGTATGAAGTTAATTACCACTTGGTCTTCTTAGAATGGGTATTAAGGGAGACATATTTCTTTTTAGTATACCCTCAGGCTCTCTGCTATGGGTTCAGTGTGTCCCCCAAAATGTCATGTATTGGAAACTTGACCCCCATTATAACAGTGTTAAGAAGGTGGGGAATCTGATTACAGTATTTGAAAGGTGGAACATTTGAAAGGTGATTAGATTGTGAGGACCGTGCCCTTGTGAATGGATTGATTCATTCATGAAGTAATGTGTATGGTTCTGATGGCTCTATAAGGACAGACAGTGAGAAGGTCAGCTCTCTTGCTCAGCCCATTCTCACCATGTCATCCCCTGCATCGCTGTAGAAGGCGGCCCTTACCAGAGGTACCCACTGGACCGTAGACTTCCCAGCCTCCAAAACTGTAAGAAATAGATTTCATTTTTTAATAAATTACCCACTTTCAGATACTCTGTTATAAGCAACAGAAATGGACTATATTCCAGGTAAGGAATTCCAGGTAACTCTATATTCCAGGTAAGGCATACCAGAAGAATAGCATGTTTCCACTTCTGCTTACCACAGTTCTTGAAGTATACGTTCCCTTTCTTGTATCTGTCTTGACCCTGTATCTGTCCATTCTTTTACTTGGCTGTGGTAACTGCAATATCATTTTAACTACACAGGTACATAATCTCTAGCAACCATTTCACATCTCAATAATAATAAGAGGACAGTCTTTGTCCATGGCTTGACCACTGGCATTGCAACAGCATTCCACCAACAGTCTTCCTTTTTTGTTTTAGAGCTTCTTTATTTTATTTTATTTTTTTAAAATATGACCAGTAAGGGGATCTTAACCCTTGACTTGGTGTTGTCAGCACCACGCTCACCAGTGAGCTAACCAGCCATCCCTATATGGGATCCGAACCCGTGGCCTTGGTGTTATCAGCACCACACTCTTCCTAGCGAGCCACAGGCCAGCCCCTTTTAGAGCTTCTTTAAGTAATAGATCATAAACTGACCAACCCCTTAAGTTCCTCTCCTTTAGTGCCTGGCATTGTGGTTCTTGTAAAACTGCCTCTTGGAATCATCTTATAGACCTCATGATTCAGATTTCTACAACTGATCTCTTGGGAGCTTATTAGAAAGAGCAAATTGTCTTTTGACTAGTACCATGATCTGTCCTGTTTTCCAGATTTTTTTTTTTTTTTTTGACATCTGTTGAATTCCTCTTATCCATTTGAAACCTTAATGGAAGCAGCAGACACCAGACAAGTACTCTTTCCTCTGACCCATCTACTGCCTGTTAATGTGCTTTCTTTCCCCATCTCATCTCTGCACCATTTCCTCCATGACTCTTCTATTACTCAGCTTCTTTCCTCCCCATTGCAGGCCTGTGCCTGTTTTCCTACATTCCACACACCACCACTCTCTCTGAGCTTCTAGATCTTTCTCCTTCTTCAGGATGATCTCTGATCCTCTGCACGTGCCTCCCTGTCATCCTTAGTCTTCTCAGAATAGGTGCGAGCTCTCTTTCAGACCCCCCTTCTCTTTCATCAAATAGGCAGTATATTCCCCTTTTAAGAATAAAGAGTATAAAAGACTGTGCCCACTATGATTATAAATAAAGATGTTCAATGATTTTTTTTGCTATTATTCATGAGCCTATAGATTCCAACATAGGAAAATACTTACAGGGACAGATATGTCTTATATATAATATTATAAAAAATTAGAGTATATTACCTGGACACTTTTTCCCAACCTTTATTTTTATTGTCTTAATCTTTCTGTTGCCTTCAGAAGTCATGAAATAGAGATATCGATCACCACCTGCCTATTTTCTCGCTGACTGGGAGATTTCAAGCAAGAAAATGATGGGGAAGCTCTCTAAACACAACCAGACTCTGCAGAAACTTGTTGCGTTGCTACATGACTTCTCTCTCTTGTGACATGACAGACCTTGTCATCTTGCAATATCACAATATCTCAATACCAGTGGAATGATTCCCATTCTATAGATGAGAAAACAGGCAGAGAGTGCCCACAACCATATGGCAGACCAATTACATAACCGGAAAAAGACCTCCTATTTCCAGGCATTCCTGTTTTAATAACTTCCTATTTTGAAACATGAAGCTGTAACAAAAACATACATGGAAAATGCCTGTGGTCTAATTCTTCTCAAACCAACTTCTTTTATTTGCAGCATAAGTATTATAGTGCTACCTTTTAAACTATCGGCAGTGGGATAAAATAGCTATGTATGCACAAATTAAATAATGAAAAGCACTAAACAAATATAAGAAAGATTTTGTGGTATAGTCTTTCATTATTGGACTCAAATATACTCACTCCCCTCCTGATTTTAAATAGCCAAGGAGATCCCTCTACAGGACATCTATTCTTATGAAGCAGAAATGCACTAATTAAAATATCAACATTAATAATGTATTAATGTTATACATTTAACCATTTATTAGGTAATATGTGGAATGATATGCTTCTCTGAACACGCAAATAAAAATGTAAGGAAAATGAAGGAAATCTTAAATCTTTAAAGCCCAGGCTAAAATATGCATTATTAATAAACTCAATCCCCAATGTTTTAATGAGCCAATAAGAGAAAACCATTTCCTCTAGTTAAAAAGAAAAGAGTCACTATTCATACTATTTTGCATTAGACAGTATTTTTCTTTTCAGAATTATAAAGGTTGTTTTGCCCCCTCTCAAAAAACGTTCCATTAATCTTTTTGAGACATTTTGTAGATAGATATTAAATGTTGATTAGATTATTTAAAAACAAACCCCAATAAAACCAAGCATCAATCTGCATTAATAAAAATTCCTTCAATAATAACTGTCACTATAGTTTAAAGATATATTTTTTAAGCGTTCTATTTTCTTATTGAAGTAAAAAACAAAAACTTGTAAACTCAAGAATAAAAACAGAGCACAACCTGACAAGTATGTCAGAAGAACTGAATAGAGTTCAAAAATAAGCCTTCATTTACTGGATCAATTGATTTTCAACAAAATACAAAGGTAATTTAGTGCAAAAAAAGATAGTTTTATGGTCAAGAAAGGAGCAAGAATAATTGGATAACCATACGCAAAAAAAGGAATTTGATTCATACCTCATGTCATATGCAAAAATTCCTTCAAAATAGATCATGACAGGGAGCGCCGACATCAGTGGCGTGTGAGACGCGAGGAGCACATGCTGGTCGCTGGACACGACTCCCACGCGGCCCTTCCGCCCTGGGCGCCAGAGACCAAGAGTGAGCACCCAGGCCCAGATAAACCTTTTGGATGATCTTAAACTTGTATATAAATTTATCACATTTGGAAGACTGGAGAGAACATGGCGGCGGGAAGGGAGTGAACCGCCCCGCCCAGCGCTGGCAGGATCCTAGAGGCCACCAGCAAGAACAGGAACTCAGAAAGCCTGATGGTGAACCAGAATCTCTGGTGTCCTTGCTTGTGCTGGGGGTAGCAGTTACTACCCAGGTGGATTGCTATGAAGGATTGCTGAGACCTTGAAGGGGACTCTCATAATATGTGCACTGAGGTTTGGAGTGCGCGCCATTTTGTGAAATTTACAAAATCCTCCCTGGGAAGAAGCCGCCTAGAGCGGCTGCCACTCAGCACCCCGCCAGCAGCTGCTGCCCTCAGCACCGGACCAGGCTGCGCAGCCCCGCCACCGGGACTCAGGGTCCGGAGACTGCGGTATCTGCTGGGGAGGGGGCTGTCGCCTCCCGGGCCCCAGGCGCAGCTGGAACCGCAAGCCAAAGAGAGACTGAGCAGGCTGCCACGAGAACAGGAGCCAGGAGCACCAGGGGCAGGGAGAGGCGGCAGGAGCAGCTCTAGCTGCGGAGGCTGCCGCTGGAGCTCAACGCAGGAGAGCAATGCGGGAGCTGAGACTCACCGGAGGGAGTGGCTCTAACGCCCCGCCATCTTCCCCGTAGTCAATTTTGGACTTGCCTGACACTAGTGTCCAACTGAATAATCACTGAGGTAGCCATACCAAATTGGCAACCCCAACAAAATCTTAGTCGGGCAATACTATCAAACCTGTGGACTGTGAAACCCCCTGCCACAATGAATAAACATCAAAGAAAAGACAC
>NW_007735801.1:0-335 GCF_000696425.1 Galeopterus variegatus | reverse complement strand
AAGGCATTGAAGAAAATCTGAGAGAGATATCAGACAACTTAAAGCGCTCAAATATCCGAGTGATGGGTATCCCAAAAGGGGAGGAAAAAGGAGACTGCATTGAAAACATATTCAACAAAATACTGGTGGAAAACTTCCCCGGTATAGGAAAAATCACAGATCTTCAGATCCAGGAAGCTCAACAATCTCCAAACGTATTCAGCCCAAAAAGGTCTTCCCCAAGACATGTTATAGTCAAATTGGCAAGACTCAAAGACAAAGAGAGAATCTTCAGAGCTGCAATAGAGAAGCATCAAATCACCTATAAGGGAGCCCCAATCAGGCTAACATCAGAC
>NW_007735800.1:72946-73311 GCF_000696425.1 Galeopterus variegatus | reverse complement strand
TATCTGATTTCTTGGATGTTTTTGGAATGTCTGTGCTTCATACCTGAGATGAATGAAATTAAGACATATACAATGTCTTAATTTATTGAGTTAATATTAATACGTTTCAAAAAGAATCCAAAGATTAATAACATTATTTTGTAATAGCAATATAGATGTTAATATTGGTAGACACATCATTCACTATTGTTTGGGTGGTTTAAATTATATCTGGATTACTAATTAAATTTAGTTGAAAACAGAGAGAAAGGACTATGTACTATGCCATTTTTTGAGGCCACAGCTCATGAAAAAGAGCAAACTGCAATACAGAATTTATCTTGGGATATTATTAAATAGCAATTATATCTCACTTTGTTCTGTGG
>NW_007735800.1:69432-71032 GCF_000696425.1 Galeopterus variegatus | reverse complement strand
CAAAGAAAAGGAACCAATCTTTATTAAGCCTGGCCTAAAACCTGGTCCAATGTCTGATAAAGAAGCCTAACACGTGGCTTCCCTTCAACTAAAAATAATGATAGTATTTCTTCATAGTACTCTATCAATGAGGGTTAAATGTATTGTTTCATGTATTTATGCATTTTATTTTTATATAATCTGTACGAAGAAAAGTAGTTTAATTTTCTTGGTGAATAAGCAAGATTCCTAAATAAATTTAGGCAGCTATTCAATGTTTCTTAACTGCTTGGCTTCTTTCAATAGCAACAGCACTAGCAACACAAGATAACTGCAGTTTATTACACACTGTGTGTCCCAGCTTCTATGATAAGTATTTCACCTAAAGTTGCCACATGTAACCCTCATAATTACTGTGATNGGCATCTGATTAATGGCACACAAAGTTGCATGGCTGTTGCACATATCTATAGTATAAGCTACAGTAACAAGATTCATCAATGTCTCCATGCTATGGCAAGAAAAAGCACTCAGGGAGAATGATGCATTTATTTTTCTGGAGTTCCTAGCTTATTGTTTTTGGAAAGTTAGTAGCCTAGTGATCAGAGACAGAGAAAGAGAGAAAGAGAAAAGGATTGTAAATGCACATAATTTGGTTAGGCCTTTGAATTAGTTGTCACTGGACAAAAGCTTGGTATAGAAATGGTAGACTTCTCATGCTCTCATTCACATAGGCCCACTGGCTATTTAATTCACTGTTTTTATTTATTATTATTATTTTTTTTAAAATTTACTTTTCATGTCCTTTCTAGACTTAACAGGGCAAATGGTTCAAAACTATTTCTCTGGAAGGATACTGCCACTTAATTTCAAGCTAATTTCAAGTTCTCTCAATATTGTGAGACGCTGTGGTATAGTGAATGAAGCACTGGACTTGGAAGCAAAATGTTGAGATTCTCTTTTATCATGTACTAACTGAATTTGTAAGGTTGCTTCCATGTTTTAAACTCCTTTCCCCCCCCTTTTCCTTTTGTCTTTTTAATATGGGAAGTTTTAAATATGTAGGTAAGTAGAAAGAATTGAAATAGCAAAACTTCGTGTACTCTACCTAGCTTCAAAAATTATCAGCTCACTATGCCATCTCATTTCGTCTCTCTCCCCTTCTACTTTCCCTTCCCATTTTATATCATATTAAATCCCAGATCATTTTATTCATAACTATTATAGTATGTATGACAAAAAATAAAGACTCTTTAAAAAACACATGTAACCAAAATACCAGGATAGTACTTAACACTGATAATTCCTTAACATCATCAAATATACATGTTCTAATTTTCAATTGCCTTATAAATGATCTCTCTATATATATTTATATATATTATATATATATTTATATATATATTATAGTTATATATATATTATAGTGTATAAGATGTAAATATTTATATTTATATATATATATATTATAGTTGGGTTTTTAGAATTAGGATCCAAACAAGGTCCACCTGTGATGATGGTAGGTTGACATTATTGCACAGTCTGGATTTTGCTGATTTCACCCCCATGATAATCTTTAACATGTTCATCTGTCTTCTACATTTTCTATAAATTGGTAGTT
>NW_007735800.1:67780-68912 GCF_000696425.1 Galeopterus variegatus | reverse complement strand
TTTTTTTGTTTGTTTATGGGCAGAACCACTCTATAGATGATATTGTGTTCTTCCTTGAGATGGTGCATAATGTTTGGTTGCCTCTTGTGTTGTTAGGAAACAGTGATGATTAATGCCCAAATCCATTAATTCACTAGGGTCCAAGCTAAGAGATTCTATTTCTCTCATTTCTTCCACTTATTAGCTTCCCTGTAAAAAAAAAGAAAAACCTTGCCTCTCTACTATTTGTTTTCTCACTGATACAATTTCATATAGGAAAAGAAAAATAAATGCTTAATTTTTCCCTTTATCAGTTTTTAAAATAATAATTTAGTTTATATCTTTCAACACCAATCAGTGTTTATTTTTTGCATTATTACAAACTACACCTAATTACATTTATTGTGATTCAATTGATTTTAGTAATTGTTCTTGGTTTTCAAATTATTCCACTTTGGTCACTATGAATCTCTTCAAGAGAGCCTCTAAATAATTTTGACTTAGACTTCTTTCTCATTAATAGTGTCCTTTATTGTGCAATAATGAGGTTTTCCAGGTTCATCTTGCATATTATTTTGCCTCAGCCTTAAAATCAGCAATTTATCTAATGAACCTGGTTTATTTTTATAGGAAATGGTATATCAAGACTATAATTTGGGCACTGGGGTACTCATGCTATCGGATTAACTGTTTTTAAGCTTTTTAGTAGACAGAGCTGGGAAATATTTATTTCATTTTTAATTATAGGATAGACCATATCAAGAGTTTATTTTGATAATTACAATTTAAATTTAAAATTATAGGATTTTCATTTATCCTGTTCTATTTATATGTATATTTCTTTTTCCTGAGAGTGAGAATCTAGGTTTTCACTCATACCAGAAATGATAGAATTAGAATACCACATGTCATTTGCTTTATATCACATACATATATATGAGTCTCAGAATACCAATTCCAACACTAACATATGTTGGAATATTAATAAAATGGGGAATAATATTCTGTACAAAGTTAAGTTGTTTTTAGGTATAATCATGAACATATTTTGGAAGTATTTCCATAAATCTCTGAAGGAAAAAGAATTGTTAGACATATGATACAAATTGACATAAGAACTTACATTGGCAGATAAATTTCAACATTGTAAAAC
>NW_007735800.1:63512-67178 GCF_000696425.1 Galeopterus variegatus | reverse complement strand
ACATATGATACAAATTGACATAAGAACTTACATTGGCAGATAAATTTCAACATTGTAAAACCGAGCATTTTAAATCAAGATAGAAAATATGACTACTACCATCATATTGCTTCCAAAGCACATTTGTTGCAATATACATATAAGCATAATAAGATTTTCTAAGATACAAGGGCATTTAAAGGGAAGAAATCACTTTGTTCTTCTTTCCTAAGATCTAGAATTTAAATTCACAATACAATGTGATGTGTTCATTACATGAAATTACTGATGGTCTAAAGCTTTTGTGGGAAAATGTACTTGATACTGTATGTAATTACAAACACAACCCATGAAAACTAAGTATGTGTTTCCAGAGACAATACTTCAGAACACTGATTTTATTTCTGTCTTAATTTTTAAAGGACTCTTTGAACATTAACAATTATTAATCAATTCAGCTTTATATTAATATGACAAAGAAAAAGTAACATAAAGAACAGAACTCCAGTGAAAATTTGTAGCTTATATTTCTACTGCATGGTTGTTGATAGTTTAATGACATTTTAATAAGGTGTTGCTGGGGTTTTCTACTGTGTAAGTTAACATAAATTAATTATAGTATATAATATGTTAAAATAATAGTACAAATAAAATAAACTGAAAAATAGTCTTATGCTACTGGATGCAGTAATTTTGTTAATTAAAAGAAAGTTTTTTTTTTTTTTTTAATTCCAGCCATTCTTGTAGGTGTGTAGCAATATCTTACTTTGATTTTTAACTTCTATTTACCCAATGACTAATGATGTTGAACATCTTTTCATGCACTTATTTGTCATTTATATATCTTCTTTGGTGAAATGCCTGTTTAATTCAATCTTTTGCTCATTAAGGAAAAACAATTGGATTGTTTGTCTTTTTATGGACTTGTAAAACTTTTAAAAATACTATAGATATAAGTCCTTTGCAAGATATTGTTTTTTTTCAAGTATTTTCTCCTAGCCTGTGGTGTGCCTTTTTATTTTTGTAACAGTGTCTTTTGAAGAGCAATGCTAATTAAAATTTTATTGTTTTAAGAATGTTCTACATATTACCTTTTATTTATTTATTTATTTGTTTGTTTGTTTATTTATTCATTCATTCATTCATTCATTCATTCATTCATTCATTTATTTATTTTTGGTGGCTGGCCAGTACAGGGCTCAAACACTGGATCTTGGTGTTATCAGTGTCATGCTCTAACTAATTGAGCTAATCAGCCATCCCCCATATTACCTTTTTAACTTTTAATTAATGTTTTTGGTTTTATAAATTGAAGCTGTTAAATATTACTATAATGTACATAAATTTAGCTATAGAATGAAGGAAAATGATAATTTCCTTTTGCTAAATAAAAATATAAGAAGATATCTGATTAATAGTTGCTGGAAAAGATAAATACCTCATTTTCTTACTCATATATGGAAGCTAAAAAAATGAGTTTGGCTTTTAGAAATAGAGAGCAGAATTTTTGTTACTAGAGGCTGGGAAGGGTAGGTGTTGGGAAAATAGAATACTTTAATCAGCCCCCCTCACCTCAGGGCAGGTTGGGGGTGGTGCAGCATTCTTCATGGGCAGGTTGTTTGTGAGTGGAGTTAGTGAGCCTGCGTGGTGCCACCACCTTGGCTGGACTTTAATTGCCTCGGGTGGCCGCTGCTGCACCAAGTGGCCATGCTTTTCCAACCTATGGCTTACAAGGACCTGTTTTCCAGTTACCTAGCTCATAGACCTGTGTGTAAGGACTCTGGTGACCCAGTCTGACGTGTGAGGGATCTAGTGACCCAACCTGGCATGTGAAGGGTTTGTGACCCAGTCTGGATAATGGGCTTGAAGGGTCTGTGAGCTCCAGACCCAGCCCTAGCTCCACCATTGGCGACATTGGCAGGATTCTGACATAAGCCCTAGCTTTACATTGGCATTGGCGTAGTTGGCAGGATTCCGACATTAGCTATAGCACCACAATTGGCGTAATCTGTGACAGGATTCTGAGTAGGTACAGGAGCTGAAAACCTTTGGAAGGAGGAGGAAATGTGGCTACTTTTGAATATGCTCTGCTCTGTGACCACTTTTCTGTTGACCGGAATCTGTTTGCTGCTCACTGTACTGCAAAGCAGCATAAACCAGGCACTATGGCAGAAAACCCCGTGGGAAGGGGAGGAAATGTGGCTATCCTTGAACATTTGGTGCTCAGTGGCCACCTTTCTGCTGACCAGAGCCTGGCTATTGCTCAATATGCTGCAAACTGATCAAGATTTGTGGCAGAAAGCAGAGTTGTTGGAAGCACAGATAAATGTCCTGGAGAATGATGTGCGGCGACTGGCCACTTCTGCCTCTCACACCAGGGAAGATGACCAACCCAGTGGTGAGTTGGGGAAACCGTGTGTCTCTAGGCACAACCTGTTGCGCATGAGAAACTGAGACAGTAAAACGGCAGAAACAGGGAGAGCCCCTGATGGCTGCATCTATGGGATCCCAAAGGGGTGGATTGTTGGGAAAATAGAATAATTTAATCAGGCTCCCCTCACCTCAGGGCCCGTTGGGGGTGGTTTGGTAAACAAGTTTTGTGTGTGGGTGGAGTTAGTGTGCATGCATGGCACAGCCAACTTAGCTGGCGTTTAATGCCTCGGGCGTCTTCTCCGCATAGCCATGCCTTTCCAACTTGCCGCTTCCAAGGACCTGTTTGCCGGTTACCTAGCTCATAGCCTGGCATGTGAGGGGTCTGGTGACCCAGCCTGGCATGTGAAGGGTTTGTGACCCAATCTGTGAACGGGCTTGCAGGGTCTGTGAGCTCCAGACCCAACCCTGGCCCAACAATTGGCCCAGTTGGTGCAGGATTAACAGCAGGTAAAACGAGCATAGTCATGTAGCTTTACAGAAGAGAAGAGGTGGGAGAGGGAGAGGTTGGTTAATGGACACAGCTAGGCAGGAAAAATAAGTTCTAGCTGTGGACAGTAGTGCTAGGCATCTATATTTAACAATAATTTGTCATATGTTCTCAAGTGGCTAAAAGAGAGGAGAGCAAATGTTCTCAATCTCTAAGAAATGATAAAGTTTTGTGATGATAAATATGCTAATTATCCTGATTTGATCATCACATATTGTATGTATGCATGGGAAAATAATTCTATACCATAAATATATATAATCAATGTGTTTTAATTAAAAAATAAATTCCTTTAAAAACACACAAAGACATACTATGAATGTTATTATTGGTTTTCATTATTTGAAAAAAATGTATAGTCAACATTTGAATCATATAATATGTTTTAAGAGCAAATCATAAATATTAAAACACTGACAATATAAGGTAATGGTGTTGCTATCAAAAACTGGAAGGTGGAAGGGGAAAAGAAGTAGAGGCCAATGCTAATTTCTTCATCATATCAAAAGACACTATCCAAAGTTGAGAAATTAAGAAATAGAAACTAATAATATTATTTAAAATGATAAAGTCATCATTAGCAAAAATAAAAATAATTTTTAAAAAGTAGGAGAGGAGAGAATGTGGGTTAGGCATATGTGTGAAAAATTTCTCACTTTAACAAGGTGAGTCAACTGCCAGGAATACTAAAACCAGAAAGAGTTTAAAATGGCTAATTCTGGGGAATGTAATCAGGTTTAGGTACTGGGAGAAATACACAGAGGTCT
>NW_007735800.1:62110-62995 GCF_000696425.1 Galeopterus variegatus | reverse complement strand
TTTTTAAAAAGTAGGAGAGGAGAGAATGTGGGTTAGGCATATGTGTGAAAAATTTCTCACTTTAACAAGGTGAGTCAACTGCCAGGAATACTAAAACCAGAAAGAGTTTAAAATGGCTAATTCTGGGGAATGTAATCAGGTTTAGGTGCTGGGAGAAATACACAGAGGTCTAATTGTTAGTTTTAGTAAGAATAGGAAGGCAAATGAGTTCCTTTTTTAAATAAAAAAGATTTTTTTTCCTCTTAGAAAAAACAAACAAACAAATAAAACAAAACAAAACAGTTGCTGGAGAAGAAATATCACATTTCCTCTTCTCTATATGTGGATTACTCCTTCTCCTTCGAGTAAATGGTCTTAATAATATAAAACTTATGTTGCTGAAATGATTGGTTTATCTTCGTTGTGTATTTTCAAGATTGTTTTCAGAAGTGGGACTTAGTTGTCCTGAATTTTAAAGTGTTCATGTAATGCAATTAGCCTGTTAAAATGTTACAATCTCACTCCTAAGGTGTACCTTTACCTACAAATGCTAAATCATAATCTCACCCCCAAATGTACCTTAATTTGTATGAAATTAAATGTCTTTTGAAGACAAATAGCTGCCTACGTTACGTTCTGTATATAATTGGATTTTCTCATCTCAAATTTGCTTAAGGAAACAAAGCTACTGTGGTGTAGGAGACAGGACAATGTATTAGAATACAGGGTCTGGGCCCTACTTCAGGTCTCTGTTCCACTTACCCCCCTGACCTGGGGCCTTTCAATTAGCTACTGAGCATTTAGTGAGCATTTACCATATACCAGACCCCTAATACCAAGCCATTATGTAAAGGTAACCAAAGAAGCCATAATCTTTCTCCTCGCAGAACTTAAGGGCTCATGAAG
>NW_007735800.1:59527-61111 GCF_000696425.1 Galeopterus variegatus | reverse complement strand
ATGTAAAGGTAACCAAAGAAGCCATAATCTTTCTCCTCGCAGAACTTAAGGGCTCATGAAGGAAACAGACAAAGGCACAATCAGTATCTATGAAGTGTGATGAGTGCTGCGCAAAGGGAGGACAGAGGGCCAGGTGAACACATAGCAGAGGCTTCTGGTCCGCGTCCGGGGCAGTCAGGGAGGTGAGGCCTGAGCTAACCAGGAACTAGACTGTGGGGAGCAGGGACGAGTGATCCGTATAGCAGGAATAATGTGCAAAGGCTTGGATGTAAGAAAATGAGGCTCACGTGAGGAAATGAAACATTATTTAGTACGACTGGATCACAGAAATCAAATGTGTCAGGGACAGTGGGATAGAAAAAGGGACAGAGGAACCAGGGCTAGACTATAAACGGCCTCATAAGCCACATGAAAGAATATGGACTTCATCCCGTCAGCAATGAGGCACTCTTACAGAGTTTTAAAATTTACTTTGGCTGAAGTGTGGAGAATGGTGACACTAACAGGTGGACACCAGAAGCAAGGGACAAGATAGAAAGATAGGAAAACCTGTCATTAAGCTCACTGTCCCTCATGACAAGGTTAAGCATACATCATCTCTAAGATCAATCCTAACATTATATGATTCCACAATTTTTTCTACCTAGTCTAGACTAGAGAGTATTCAAGATTTTCTTCCATGGAGACATAATGGGAGCAAATGCATTCTATCTTCCAGATAAACTAGTGTGTTATCTGCCCTAGCTTGTCAGATATATGAGAAATCAGACTGCACACTAATAAAAACCTCATTTGAAAGTGTATCTACTAAGTGGGTAAGAGGTTTTAGTCATTTGGAGCAGAGCAGTATCAGATGTAGCACTGTAATAATACTACACAACGTATGAGAAAATAGTAACTAAATACTGTGAAATATATTATTCTCTTATAGATGTGTCTAGCCTATTGGCAAAACTGATTTATATAGTGCATTTCAACCTAGGAAATCAATTTATAAAACATTATTATAATAGGAATTGTGTTTTTTCAATTAGTTGTTGAACACCAAGACAACTCCTGGGGGAGAATGTTTATAAGGACTACTTTCTGTTAACAGTGAGCTTGCAGACACTTCAATTGAAAAGTTTTATACTAGAAGACTTTTATAGGAGATGTGAAACTCTCTCCCCCCAGGTTTTGTGTTCCTTAATAAGATCTGAGGCCAACACGATGCCATTCCTTGTTAGTGCTGCTGCTGCACAGTTTCAGACAAGACTAGCGAAAGAGGTAAGTCTCCCTGAGGGAGTAGTTAGAAAATTAATTAAACTGAGGCAGGCACTGGGATATTTAGAAAACAAATTAGAGTCAAGACCAAACACAAACAAGAACAAAAAAGAGCAATAAGAACCAAGGGAGAGCAATGTTTTCTGCATGGCCTTCTCTCTGCTATCCTAAAAGAAATTTGGATACTATTTTTTAGGAAAATAAGTTTCCTACTCTCACAATATTCTACATTTATAAAAGGTTACATTTCTAAAATTTAAGCATTTTATTACAATACTGCTTAAAAGATAATGTTAAGCTTTTGCTTGACATTACTTGTTT
>NW_007735800.1:55316-58789 GCF_000696425.1 Galeopterus variegatus | reverse complement strand
AAAGTAAATATTCAGTCCACTCAAAACAATTTCTTCAAATGGCCAACCTCCGAAATTAGAAATTAGTTTTTCTTTTCAGTTCTGAGTTAACTGCAAATACAAGAGTCCTACACCTTGCAAGACAAGTAGAATTAATCAGTTCATTAGTTTAAAATATAGTTGCCCAGCCTGCCAGTCAATATTCATGAATTTACCCAATTTTCATGAAGTTTGGTAAACAAAAGTAGCATTAATTTTTTGCTATTCCACTTACTAAGAATGTAATTTTCATAGTCCTTAAATCAAATGGTGTCGGGGTGGGGGGGAGTCAGCGTCCGCGCTGGCGCCCTGACAACTAGCTAAACTGCTGCTTGGCTCAAGGGAAAGAGTCCGAAGGTTACTCCCTGCCTCTTTCTCTCCGTGTGAGAGGGAGCAGGAGGGAGAGCCCAGGAGATAAGTAAGTGCAGCCACCGGCCCCTATCCAGCTCACAAAGGAACACTCAGATGCGGTGGGGGTTCTGTCAAGCAGTTCCGTTTATTCAACTGAAAGCCTACATATTTATGCATAAATGGGCTAAATGGGAGGGGGATTCTGGCGGGGGTCTCCACCTAAGAAGCCAATCACCCTATAGGTCATACGTGCATGCATGGCTCCAGCCTATGCTTATAGTAAAGATCATGAAGTGTCCACGAGCCCAGAAGGCTTTCTGCACCAATAATGTTAAGCCCCATAAATGGGGTGAGGTTTTACCTGACACCATAGTCACTCCCCTTCACATCCTCCAGGTGCCATCCTGAGCACGTGTGAAGAACAAAGAAGGGAACAAGCAGTCGTCATTAGGTGTAGCAACCATCTGTGCCAGGAAGGTAGCTGCCACCCAACAAAATGGATGTTTTTAAAGGCAAAGACATCTTTAGTATATACACGTTTGATTTTGAAAGTGACCCCCTGAAGCCCTGTAAATAATGACTTGCTAAAAACTCTAGTGGCTGAGGTTCAAGTTCCAGAAAATGTTGCTTTACATAGCTAATGAGACAGACAAGGGGGCTTCAAAAAGTTCATGGGAAGATTCGTATTACCTTTTATTTCTATTTTTCCATGATCTTTTTGAAGTACCCTCATATTTGGGACATATGTAGGGTTGGCATGATAGAAGAAAAGAAACCGTTTGCCCAGTCACTGGTATCATGTTGTTAGATTATTATGGTTTTATGGCCTTTGAATCAATAAATGTTAGAACCCTTTGTTACATTATCTATCAAAAGAGCTATATTTTTAAACACAGGAACTGAGGTTTAGGAAACCATTTTCCAATTCAATCAGTAAATATTTATATAGTTCCTAACGTGCTGTGGGGGAAATAATAAAGTTCAATAAAGTTCAGTTTTTCTTGGAAAATAAAATTTAGTAAGAAAGGAAAGTCATAAATTTATCAAATTATTAAAATGTAAACAGTAAACAAAAATTGGAAAATTATACATAGTAATGATAATAGTAGCTAAGTTTTCTGAAGTGTTTAGTTCAGCACTCTACATACATTATTTCATTTAATTTTTCAAAATGGAACTAAATTTAACTTATTTTCTCAATATCCAGTTGAGGTAAGCACAATTATTTTTCTTTTTCACAGATTAGTACACTGAGGTTCAGAGGAAATGAGCAACTTGCCTAAGGGCACATGGTCCAGATTAAAACAATGAAGTCTGTCTTTCTACCTAAGTAATCTGACAATCTGAGTTCCTTAAGGACTCTCTTTTACAAATCCAGTCATGGGTTCTGGAGATCCTGAGTTAGTAGCATTGAGATTCTTCCAGGTACAGTTTGAAAAGTCTATTCTCATGGTCAACGAATAGAAAAACACATGTTCATGATTTTTTTTCCCCCAAATGCGTCTCCTCTGAAGTTTTCTCCTTTACTTAACTCTGTACACTTTAGTAGAATTTTTTGTTTATAATTGGCATCTGAGTTATAAATATTAGCTTCATTTCTGGTATTAAGAAGTGAATACATTATGTGAGTATGAAAATATGATTAAACCTCAGTGGCTTGTATAGAGTGTATACTGTGTAAGTGATGTTGTAAAGCAGTTTAATATATTACACTGTGTTTCAGTACCTATCTCGTTTTAATAAGTCAGAACTCATGGGGATTATTATTCATTTGATGTATTATCCTCTTTAAAATATAGTTTATGTAGTTCAAGACGTATCAGGATTATTAAGTTCACATTGTTTATAGTTAAATGACTTGCTGATGTTCATCTATTGTCCCTGTTGGAAGATACTCCAATGGTGAAAACAAAATCACCGCTGTTTGTCTAATTGTGCCCCAGGGTAGAGATGAGACTGCGTCTAGAAGTGAGAGAACACCAGCTTTAATAAGCATACAATGTAATTTAACAGTTCATAAAACAGTAAAATTTAATCCTGGACTGAAAGATTTATTAAATTTCACTCAGCAAAATGGAGTATGGACTAAGGAGCAAGTGAGAATTAAGTGAAATGATTTCAGGGGTAATAGATTTTATTATCTGGTAAAGAGGGGGAATCATCCTGTTTTTTCCCCAAGCTATTTCTTCTTAATTCATTGTTTGAAATTAATTGTCTTACATAGGAAAGCTTTTTGGACACAAAATAAATAAATCCGGAGCTACTAAAAGCTTTTGCTTAACATTATTTGTTTAATTTCAGAAGAGTAAAACTATTGCTCTAAAATCTTAACAAAGTTAGGGCTGAAATATTTCAAACTGTAGAAGTTAAAGTATTTTGTATTCAGGGAGAATTGACCAATTTTCCTTTTGTAATATTCATTTAAAGTGCTCCCAAACTAAATGATCCTTGACAACAATGCAGTTTCAGAGAGTTTCATTTTTGCATATCAAGTAGTATATTAAAAAATTCCTCGGCATATTCTCTGCATCTATAATGATTGATTCAATTGCAACTTTGCCAGAAACAGGTAACCTTTTATTTTTTTAATTTATTTTGTTTTTTCCTACTTTTCCTATAGTTTTAAAAAAGTAAAACAGGTTGAGGTGTATAATAAGTTACATCTGTAAGATTTCCTTAAATGATAGACCTAAATTTGCTTTTTTTTTCTTTTTTGTCCAGATTGAACAACAATTTTGTGATTTAAAAAGAGTCTTCCCAAGCTAGAAGTCTCTTGATTTGCATAACAAAACAACAGCAGCTAATAAGCATGTAGAGATTTCACTGTGTGAAACACACACTGTATCATTTTACACACATTATATCATTTGAGCCGCGTTACATCCTGGTGCAGTAAGTAGAGCAGGTATTACTGCCCCTGTTTTACGGTAGAGATTTCACTGTGTGAAACACACACTGTATCATTTTACACACATTATATCATTTGAGCTGCGTTACATCCTGGTGCAGTAAGTAGAGCAGGTATTACTGCCCCTGTTTTACAGGTGAAAAAGATTGGAGTTTGGAGAGGTTATAATTTACCAGAAGAAGGGGCTTTTAAATGC
>NW_007735800.1:51712-54524 GCF_000696425.1 Galeopterus variegatus | reverse complement strand
CCCTCCCTCTCCCCCTCCCTCCCAACAACCTCATATCCGTTCGCTTGTCGTATCAACTTCAAGGAATTGTAATTGTTGTGTCTTCTTAGCATTAAAAATATATATATAACAAGATTTACACAAACTGTGTCTCTTGTGAGAATTTTGCTTAGTGGGTGCTATCTATGGAAAGTTAACATTGCCATACAAAATTATTATTATTTTTTTTTTTGTCCTTTTTGAGACTGGCTGCACCGTGCTCAGCCAGTGAGTGCACCGGCCATCCCTATATAGGATCCGAACCTGCGGCGGGAGCTCTGTTGCGCTCCCAGTGCCGCGCTCTCCCGAGTGCGCCACGGGCTCGGCCCCAAAATTAATTTTTCATCTTTTGACTTTGACAGCCATGTGTTTTACATCATCTTTACAGTATCTGTCTTACATGAGATACTTAATACCTCTTAAATACTAATAAGAATCAAAATTTATCTGTTCGTGGGTGGAAGACATGAAGTCACAGTTAATACTTTACTAGNTGCGTTACATCCTGGTGCAGTAAGTAGAGCAGGTATTACTGCCCCTGTTTTACAGGTGAAAAAGATTGGAGTTTGGAGAGGTTATAATTTACCAGAAGAAGGGGCTTTTAAATGCAGAACAGATCTGGCATTGGTTGAATTCAAGTCAGGAAATTGCCATTAAGGCCCTTTTCTATATATTAAACAGCCAACATTTAATATCATTAGTTTTTGAAGAATGAATTTTTTTTTCCAAAATCATATTGTATTTGTAATTATTCAAAATCCATAAACAATTCCAATAATAATTGGGTGTATTAAAACAGGTTTTTAAAAATAAAAATAAAATAAAATAAGGTTTTCCTTTTTTATCACTAACTAGATAATTGCAGCATTTTATTTTAAACAAAAACGTATTTTAAAATGTTTAAAATTGTTGACTGATGATATGCCTGTGAAAGTTTTTATAAGCTAACTAAACATGAGTTCAGTGATATTTAATTAAATGAGTGTGAAATTTTATTTTCATTTATTTATTTATTTTTAAATTTTATTTTATTTTGTCAATATACAATGTGGTTGATTATTNGAGAATCAAAATTTATCTGTTCGTGGGTGGAAGACATGAAGTCACAGTTAATACTTTAGTAGTGAGTCTGAAAAAAAACTGTGTGAAGACAGTTAAATGCCCCCCAAGAATTCACTTTCATTTAGAAAGATCATAGGACTCAGGGAGCAAAGGGCTGCCAGTCACACATTTGTCTTTTCAAGCCCACCTGCACATAGAAATCGTCTCTAGGGCCATCATTATTGAATTCCATGGCTACAAACAGAAATTGTGTGGATTGCTGGGTGGCCTTTTTGGTATGTCTGGTGCTGAGCACTAGTAAAGGAAAACGAAGTGAAGCAGGAACACTTACATCTGAGAGACTCTAATGATTTCATCTGTGTTCATTTTTTTTTTTCCAAGCAGCTATTTAGGTTAACACAGTTTCCCCCAAAGGCAAGTATAACTGACCCAGTAGGAAATGGGGTTGAGGAAACAAAATTGTGTAGTTGTGGCCCCTTCATTTCTCCCAAGTTCATAATAGCACACATGCTCTATTTCTTTTGGCTGTACTTTCAGTTTTCTCACATCACTCTGCAATATTCCTTTCTTGACTATAAAATCAGCAAAACTCCACACTGTAGCAGCAAATTTATATCTTATAGAATCATTTGCTAGTGTAGGACCTTACGAGCTTTTGCCTTTTTTCAAATTTATAGTAGAAACTTTCTTGCTAAATTATTTAGGGTTATATTTTTAACATAACTGAATGCAAAGATTTTACCTAATCACATCTTATAATAATGTCCCCATTTTTTTATTTTATGATTTTTTTAAAATTTGGTACTTTGTAACTACCTCAAAATGAGAGGGGATGACTTAGGCTCTGTTTGCCTCTGAATGTAGTTATTCAGCATGCCATGGCCCCCATTTCCCTGTCTAATTTGATAAACGATTTAGTCTAAAATAGTGTCATTAGGTACATGCCTTGACAGAGTTTGAAGTTTGTTCAAATTTAAGATGCTAATTACAGCTTTCTTGCTCAGTTAATATTCAGCTAAAAAGTGTCTATGTCAGGTGGGTCAGTTTCAGACACCCGTGAGGTTAATGCAGAAGCAAACTAAAGTGATCATCAAATTGCAATGTTTTCAACACATTTTGCTCTTTTTGTTCATGTAATCATCTGGCTGAAAAACTTCTTTACAAACAAATCATCAGACTTAAAGTGCTGGCTTTTAACTGTAAATCTCCTAGAGTCAAACTGGGCAGGCTCAGCAGTAGGTAGAGATCCCAGGGCAGTCTGCAAGAGGCCGCAGTGCCTGACAAATCATGCTGGGTGTTCCTTGGAGACGTTCATGTACAAATGAAATAATGTTTCAAAGAACATCAAGGCCATCCTCCAGAGAAACAAGAAATGACAAAAGGACAATGTACAGATCGAGGGTCTTGGCAGAAAATCAAAGGAGCTGTCCCTACTGTTTTGATTCGGTGACAATGTGGTAAGAACACTGGAGTCACAGGATTTGTTTTCAACAACTGAGTGATTCCCAGTGCACCAAAGCTCTGGGCCAACATAATTGTCCTAATTCACTCAATCTTGAAAACAGCTCTGAATATGAGGATTCTCGAAATGGAATATAGGTCTTCTGTAGTCACTGTTATTTGTTGGTATCTGATTAAACAACACAAATAAAATGGCTATTTGAATGTGTTGTTAATGTTTATGTGTCCCAGAAGACACACATTTCTTGTCTAATTTTTCTTAATATAAAAA
>NW_007735800.1:48467-50740 GCF_000696425.1 Galeopterus variegatus | reverse complement strand
CCCCCTCTTCAGGAAACTATATTCAACTGCTGCTATTAATTCTAAGTAACCAGGGAGAAGTCTTTTTTTCTGTTCACTCAAGGTTTAAGAAATCTGGCCACGTGAAATAGTATAAACCTTTTATGGAAAATAACATATTCTTGTTCAATTCGTCTAAACCTGATTGAAACAAAGATAAGTATTGTTTCCAGGGCTAGACTTGTGGGTGTGTGACATGTACAGTTGCCCAGGACCTTATTTCACTCTTAATATTTAAATATGGGGCCACACATTTTTTTTTTTTTATCTTTCACTGTATATTCTGCAAATTACATAGGCAGTCCTGTTTGCTTCCAGTATTTATAGAATCGGCATTTGTACAATTAACTAAATCTAAGAGCAAAAACAGCTTATGAATTTGTTGTCTGATTTGACAGAGAAAGATAAGCATTTGCCTTTAAGGAAAGTGAACCCAAATTCAGAAAATTAAACAAGGTTTTACTTCCTGTGCCTTGGCTTCCCTGATACCACTATCTCCTGGTTCTCTGTATTCTTCATTTCCCTCTCATGTTCCTCTTTCTTCCTCAGTTATTATATATCGCTGAATCTCAGGGCTCTCTTCTCTCAATGTACCTTTGCTCCTGAGTGTCATTCGATCCCATGGCTTCAACCCTTCTCCATGAGCCTATGATTTCCAAATTTAGATACAAGTCCACAATTGTCTTTTATACCATGAACTCATGTATCTAACATATTTACCAGACACCTCTGCTTGCAAGGTTTGGAGACAACTCAAATTTAACATCATCATCCCACCTGAACTTCTTGTCTACTGATGGGTATACAGGAGCAAGTAAAGTCTTTGTACACATGGAAATGATGTTCTAGAGGAGGGAAGGATAATCACACTGTTTGTGTGTAGTCAGAAAGTGATAAGTGCTCTAAAGAAAAGTGAGAAAGGTGAAAGAATGAAGAGTGATTGTGAGGGCATATTTCTGACAGCATTTATTTACATTATTTTCTCTCAGTGAGTATAGTATCATGACAATCTTCCCATTGGCCCAAACAGTAATAAACCTGGGAATAATTATAACCTCCTCTCTGTGACATCATTCTCTTATCTTCCCAATGATCAATCAATGATCAAGCCTATCTCTGAATATTTCTTGAATTCATTCATTTTTCTCCCTGCTCTCAATATCCTTATCTAAATTATTTCATCACTTACTGNTCCCCCAACCTCATCCATTGTCACTGCAAACCCACATCTTCGCCGGTGCTTCATCTATAGGAAACTTGCTTCAGCTCCCCAACACTGTCTTGCTCTCTCTCATTTCTGAGCTGTCACACATTGCTCTTCCTCTCCACCTGACTAACTCTTCCACTTCTCTATTGTCAGTATCACTTTCTTCTGAAAGCCTTCTCTGAGTCACCCAAGTTAAGTTCCAGTCTCTGGTATGCACCTGCTACAGCACCTGTCTTCATTTCAATATTAGCACTTCACACTTTATTTTTACCACATCTTCAATTGCCTATATTCTACTGGTCATGAACTCCATAAAGTCAGGCACTACATCTATCTTGCTTATGTTCATGTCTCTAGCATTAGCACAGTGCCTAGCTCAGGGCAGCTGAGTACTGAATGCATCTAAATGATATTATCTATATGTTTATGTACTACTCCTTAAATGAAAATGCTGATGGCATTCACACATCATATTGGGTCTTTTTAATAGTTGGCTTTTTTTTTCTAAGAGGAATAGTGGAATGATTCAATTATTTCAGATTGCAGTTTAGTTTTAGAAACTGCAATTATTTCCTCTTTTGCAAAAGCTACCCGTGTTAGTCTTGAAGTTAATCTCCCTATCCAGAGGCAGAAACCTGATAATGCTCACTGGAGAAATCACTTGAAAATAAAGTCAAGATACTTTTTTATTTCAAGAAGTGTTTTTTAAATAAAATCAATCCCTCTCTCTCCCTCACCATGAAGCAGAAATTAATCTTGTAACCTTTATTATTGCAAGTCTGCAGAAATGGCAGGCTCTATCATTAAATAGTGTTAATCTGTGTATATAATTAAAATGACCTTTTATTCAGAAATTAGGAACATGGCAAGTGGTTAATTCGGATTTTTGTATACATCTATACATCTATTGAAACTTAATTTCTCAAAAAATGCTGAGTTACTTTTATGGAATCCTTTTTTTGTTGTTGTTTTGCATTATGGCCTAAATTTAAGACATGTTGTATATAAGTTAATCCCATTAAAACTTAAATAGTTCTTGATAAGAACA
>NW_007735800.1:44356-46656 GCF_000696425.1 Galeopterus variegatus | reverse complement strand
AGTTGAATAATATTTGTAAAGTGCCTACCACAGTGCCATTTGGTAGGTTTTACAGAAAGTAATCTTTTGGCCACATACATTTTTGTGAAATAAATATTTAGTTTCTGGGGTTATTTTGTTTGTTTGTTTCGTTTTGTTTTTTTTTAAAGATATTATCATCCAGGGGTTGTAGTTAAAAAGTAAAAAAATGACCAAAGAAGTTAAAGTTACAGCTGATGTGCTCATTACTTTGGTTTTACAAATTTGTAGTAAACTTCATGCTTTTAAATTTTGGAATTTGGGTTAAGTGTTGTCCTTGTGGTTCAGCTAATTTCAAAAGTACATAGAAATAAAAGTATGACTTATTCTTCTACTTTGTGTGATGGATATGTGTAACACCTTTGTACCAGTTTCCTTGGGAACAGAAGTAGGTGCAAATGCTTAAGTATAAAATGTGTTGAATCTTGCTTAGCATTTAACATAGAATGATAGTTATGTTTGCAGTAATTTCTCTTTCAAAATGTAATAGAATGAAGATATTCTTCAGATAGCCTCTATCTAAGAGATGAGAAAAGAAAGAGAAGACTTTGAAGGATACACAACGTGGAAGAGGAGGAATGGAGGGGTTCAGGATCAGGAATGCAAGGGAGGGGAAGAAATATCAGTAGAAGCCATGAACACTGGGAACATGGGAGTCTACTCAGTAGTGACACCCTCAGGTGCCCTCACTGTGATTTCAGNCAGAAGGAGCAACTGCTACTTTTAATTAGAAATTTTTATTTGTTTTTGGTCTATTAATTCTACAGTTTACAGGCACAAGACTTTTAAAATTCTTAAATATCAAGCACGAGTAAATTTGTGCTTTGTTTACTTTATTTTCTGGCAAACAATAATTGCTTTAGCATATTTTTCTACCTAAGAGAGTATTGTTCTTATACAATATAGAAATATGCAGAAGAAAGATAAACTTTCCTAGAATTCATTAACATTGCAAACAATTTGGATTTATTACAGTCTCTCTCTCTGTATGTATGTATTTATGAATAGATGATGTGGAAATGTTTAAATTAATATGGAAGTTATAAGCTACATTTTGTTTCATACCTAAGAAGTGTGCATCTTAAGAATATTTGTAATTGAAATCTATTGATCATTAAAATTAATGAGGTAGGTCTATTAATACTAACTTGGAAGGGTATATTATTAAGATTTTTATTTATTTGTTAAAATACTTGTTTATTTAGTGGCTGACTAATAAGGAGATCTGAACCCTTGACCTTGGTCTTACAACAGCATGCTCTAACCAACTGAGCTACCCAGCCAGCCCAGGTTTTTGGTTTTTTTTCCCAAAGCAAATTATAGTGCATCCCAATTTTGTTTAAAACAATAAAAACAAACACATGTCTATACGGATCCATGATGAGAATAATTACCTCTGAGGAAGTTATGAGCAAAGATTGTGGGCTCTAAAATATTTTACTGAATGTAATTCTTTACTATCATAATGCATTGTAATAGTAATATATCATTTTGTGGTATAAATATGTAAATTTCAACATCTGTCTTTACATGTCAATAAACATAACTCTAGATATAATTTTAATAGTGTTATAATATTCAGTTATATACATATAACATAAATTGTTTAACCATGTTGAAGAACATCAAGGCTGCTGTATTTTTAAAAAATATAAACTACATTGTAATACACATATTTGCATGTACATCTGTGTGCACTTGTCCCATTATTTGTATGGAGTAAGTTCCCCAAGTGGAATTACAATACCCTAGTTGGTACTTAACATGTATTTCCAGACTGTTCTCCAGCACAGGAAAACCAATTTTTTCTAGCATCCAATCAGGGGTGCTAGCACATCATTATTCATCTGTGTCTGCTGTGGAAATGTGGTTTTTCTCACCTAGAAATGTGACAGATTTCTCACTTCTGGAACAAGAAGGTAAGTTCACCTCAAGACATGACATTGCATGAAAGCTGTCTTCAATCATCTTTGTTTCATAAAGCACATTACATTGTCTTAACATGAGTGGGGCTATCTCTAAAATACATGCCCAAATACATATTGCTTAGGTACACTGCTAAACACAGCAGCAGTTTATATTATCATAAACTATCATGGTTAGCAGAAAAAACAGAATCATTGGAATTTGAAAGGCCGGGGTTCAAATCTCAGGTGTGCCCCTTACAAGGTGATTTAAGCCTTGGCTTCTTGGGATGTATTATTTACATCACTAGATTGTTAAAGAAATTAAGTTGAATAATATTTGTAAAGTGCCTACCACAGTGCCATTTGGTAGGTTTT
>NW_007735800.1:43528-44335 GCF_000696425.1 Galeopterus variegatus | reverse complement strand
ATAGAATGAAGATATTCTTCAGATAGCCTCTATCTAAGAGATGAGAAAAGAAAGAGAAGACTTTGAAGGATACACAACGTGGAAGAGGAGGAATGGAGGGGTTCAGGATCAGGAATGCAAGGGAGGGGAAGAAATATCAGTAGAAGCCATGAACACTGGGAACATGGGAGTCTACTCAGTAGTGACACCCTCAGGTGCCCTCACTGTGATTTCAGGCAGAGCATGCTTTATAGAATTTCCTTCCATGAGATTTCCAAATTCAGCTCACAAGCTAAGCTCAAGAATAAAGCTGAACTAGGGCTGGCTGGTTAGCTCATCTGGGTAGAGTACAGCCTGATAATACCGAGGTTGTGGGTTCAGATCCCCAATACCAGCCAGCTGCCAAAAGAGAAAAAAAAAAAAAAGAATGAAGTTGAACTAAATCGTAACATCTTTTAATTTGAATTTCTTTTTTTCATAAATTCATCAAATTTCTTTGTTTCAGTGAACAGAGAACATTTTATGCTATAGTCTATCTTCATTGCCTAGTCATTTCTTAAACTTCTTTTTGTTTCTTCTGATGATCATTCTTGTTATGCCTTTTAAGACATTTTAAAAATCCTTTTGTTGTTAATTTCTGTGTGGAGTGTGCTGTTCCTTCTGGCTTTCCTCTGAGTCCTTGCTCGCATGTCACCCTTCCTTTTTACTTTGGCTGCAGCTGTTCAGTTGTCAAATCAAGTTTATCAAACTATTTTTTTCTCCTGTGGAAAGTGCTATCACCTTCACCTCCTGCTCTTTGTCTGCTTTGAATTAATTTCCTAAATGGCA
>NW_007735800.1:41256-42509 GCF_000696425.1 Galeopterus variegatus | reverse complement strand
TCTAGTACTTTTATATGTATAATTATCTATGGTCTGCTTTTACGTGTCTTCTGTCTTCCGTTATAAAAGTAATAATATCATTTTGCCTTTGGGAAACTGAAGTCTAAGACTGCATTATTCAAGATTCTTTTAGTACCAGTTGTCTAAATTTAATTAAAATAGTCAATAGCAAAAAGGAAAGCATATTGGTCCTCTAGCTTGTAAAGTACAGGATAATTTGTCTTCATGTATAGTTGGATCCAGGTATACAACAGGTTCCTCTCCTCACTTTTTCTCTTTTGTTTCTACTGGATTCATTCTCAAAGGTATTGCAGAGGTATCACAGTTCACAATCCATCAGTGCAGACCCTCAGGAGAAAGGAAGTTCCTCTTTTCCGATGGATCCCTCAAAAGGCTGGGTTTAACTCATGAGTCCAGCTTGTGTCACTTGGCCATGCCTGAAGCAATGGTTATGACTAGACCTGGAGCTTGGAGACTAGGGCAGGGAATAGGCTGAAGGGGAAGAAAAGATGCTGAGGAGGCAAAAGAACAGATCCCAACAAAGATCTGTTTGTCCTTCTCTGTGACTTATAACAATGCCTGAGACTGGGTAATATATAAAGAAAAGAGGTTTAATTCTTATAGTTTCGGAGGGTGGGAAGTCCATGGTCTAGGGCACACATCAGGGGGCACATCTGGTGAAGACCTTCTTCTGGGTGGGAACTCTCTACAGGATCCCATGGTCGTCAGGGTGTCACATGGCAAGCATGACCTGAGCAAGAGAGCTAACCTCACTTGCTTTCCTTTTAAAACCATAAAAACCGTACCTAAGACAACCCATTAAACCATCAACACATTATTCCACCAATGGATCAATACATTCATGAGGGCGTAGTCCTCATGATTCAATCACCTCTTAAAGGCCCCACCTTCCACCACCACATTGGGGATTAAGTTCCAACATGAGTTTGGGGGCATATTCAAACCATAGCAATATAACAAATCATACTTCTGGTCTTTTGAGTTCCACATTTTATTCTTTTAGTCTTCCTCTAAGATGAAATGATAAATGAAAAATCAGCTTAATGAAATCCTTTAATATTTACCCCACAAAAGAACAAGCATATTCTAATAGTCAGAAAACAGATGTTAGAAGTCTCAGAAAGCAAATAAAGTATAATCTTAAAAAAACTAATGAGACTTCTGGTTTAACCTTTTTCCTAACCCTACCATTCTTTCCATCTTTTGTTTTCTTAGCTTTTTTCCACACCTTT
>NW_007735800.1:37745-40508 GCF_000696425.1 Galeopterus variegatus | reverse complement strand
AGATTCTCAGTTAATCTGCTTTTTAATTATGACATAAAGAGCTTTATAGTTCACACTTTTAGAAATGAATCTAACTTCATCCTTATAATAATGCTGTAGGGTAGATTACTATTCTACTTATTATGAAGATGAAGAAAATAAAGCTAAAATAACATGACTTCCCATAGGCACTAAGACGCTAAGATGTTACAAAGCTAAAATTCCAAGTCCCATAAGCTGTCTATAAAAATTTTACTTTTTCAAATTTTTGTGAGAAGCTGCTATTGCAATTTTTGTAGAGTAATAAACACAATATAAAAAGCTAAGCAGGTTAAAAAGTCATAAAGAACACAGATTCATAAGATTTATTTACATACATATTGTTTTATTTTTTTAAGAAAGTTCTGTCTAAATTTTTGTATTATTCTTCAAATCATACTTAAAATAGGGTTTCACTATAATTTAATCTTTGGTTTGTATAAGTTTATATTAAGTCTTAGGTTACCAATTTTTATAGGCATTTGTAATTAATATTTATAGGAATATTTGAACTCATGGGCCCATATTTTTGGTGTATTTTCGGTTTGCATACTCCCAGATCTCAAATTAGAAAGAATCACAGTCTTTTAACACCACAAAAATCAATTTTAATTAATCAAATTGAAAAAAGTAGATATAAACAATATCAGTGAATATGAACTTATAAATGCAAGAAGCTAATTTGAGCTGCAGATATCAAGATAATTGGATGTATTAGAGACCAGCTGGAAGTGCAAAGAATACTTCCCCTTGATATTGACTCTTCTGTAGATCAATAGCAATTCCAAATGTAGTAAAAAGCAGACAAGATTTAGCAGGGTCTAAATTATTAAAGCTAGTGCATTGTTGCTAGAGAGTTCATTAACAATCCCATCAATATAGCATTGCTCATGGACATTAGTAAGAGTTTCATGGAACATTTTAAAAGAGAATGAGATATCTCAGTGGACTGATCTTAGTGGGAAAAAATTAATTAGGTAAGAATAATTACATTAGTTAAATGAAACTTCTAATTGAAAACCTGTTGGCATTTTCTAATATGTTTCACAGCTGTCTCTTAATTATTTATGTCTAAAAAGTGAAGAGTTTCTTTACACTGATGTTTGAAAAAGCATCCAAACATCTTGAAATTGTGTGCAAATATTTACAGGGGTTTAGAAAGTGTGGCAATAGAAACAAATAGGACTGTCTGCCTGAGACATGATGCATTTTAAAGGTACATGTCAAAAAGAAGGAAAATTAAATAGAAACTATTAGTGATAAATGCATATAAGACTTGGAAAGAATGTAAAATAGCCATCTCCTAAAGCTTTAACAATTGTATCTTTAAAACCATATGGACTGAATTTCATTCCTTATAAAGCTCCGAAAGCTTACAGGGAAATAATGCTATTGGTAAAATTATATTTTCAGTGTTGTTATAGAAACTGACATCCAGCAAGAGATCTTGAAACATTGAAAAAATGTCTATATTGTATGATATAAACTGTACAATATAAACAAAAAAGGCCAGTGAAAATTCTTTTTGTCAGAATTAATATTGGTCACATTTAGGCTGTATTTTACTGGCTGTTGTTCAAAATAAGCTAATTAGCACTCACTATTTTTTTGATAGCTTTTAGAAGCCAGACAGCACTGATTTGGAGAGACATAGACATTTATTTCAATTCATAAATTCACAGGAACACCAAACAAATGGACCTGTTAGTTACTCAAGGCATTAATTCTTGCCAGGACATTTCTTATCTGAATCCCAGCAACCATTGTCATCCAGTACTGTCTCCCTCACTTGACCTTCAGAGCATTGTTGAATTTGAATTTTCTTCCTGTTTTCATCAGTTTGGCTGTGAGACTGAACCCATTCTATTTTATCTTTTTTTTTTCTTTCTTTTTTTTTTAAAAATCATCTTTAAAGCTCTTTTCCTCTTTTAGCCCTCATAGGTACTCAATGCCATACAGGTAGAGACAAAAATCTATCTTTTTAAAAGGTCTTTCATCATGCAGGTTCTGAAATCGCCTTTTAATCAATTAATCTGCAATACAGGAATCTCTATGGTTAGTTCAAAAATGTGAAGTATAGGCAGATTCACATTCTTGCTGTGTAAGAGGAGGCAAAAGAAGGTGAAAAATACTGGGATGTTAATGAATGACTTTGGATAGGAGAGAAAAGGATTTTAGCTTTCCTCTTCAGAGTATCAGAATGCCAGAGTAGATTTTAACATAGGTGAGAAGTTTAACAGCAATGAAGTTAAAACAACAGATAATATAAATATCAGCAGGTTTTATTGGCCCAGGAATTGGGTAGAGTGTAAATACAGACAATGCCTAAAGGAAAGTGACCTTTGATTTCTCTTATTAATTTGAGCAAAATGTTGTTCTTTTTAAGCTTCTAAAAAAAGAGAGTAATTTTTAATAATACATTTTTACAATAAAATTGTAACATTTTAAGCAGACATTAAAAATATTATAGATATATTTATTGATATATAAACTTATCCATGTCGTGTTCATTGAAAAAAAAAGTTCACTGAAACTAAGTACAGCGTGATCTCATTTTTTGCAAGAAATAAAAATACATGTATATATGTATGTTTACAAAACACTGGGAGAAGCTATACATCAAAATGCAAACAAAGATTGTCATTCAGTGGCAGGATGATGAGTGAATTCCACTTTATTTTTTATATGTGTCAGTATTTTAAAATATTTTCCTTAAGAAATATATATTCATGGTGAATTTTTTTT
>NW_007735800.1:31527-37243 GCF_000696425.1 Galeopterus variegatus | reverse complement strand
TTTTTTTTATTTAAAAGGGAAAAAAGTGTACTGGGCTTGGCACTCAAATAATTTGCATAAAATGTTGATACAAAATTTATTAAAGAAGCACAAAAAGCATAAGGAATTATGGGGAGAAGACAGACAAATAATAATTGTGGTTGTATCACAAAGGCCAGTATAAGCTCAGAATAAAATATGGGTTTTCTAGAAATACGAATGTAAACCAAAGGACACTTTAAAATCCACTTGGTTTAATCCCATCCTTTTATAGATGAAGAAACTAAAAACTAGAAAAAAAGGAGACTTGTCCAGGTTCATATTTCTCATGTGAAATTATCTGACCAAAGTTGTCCTTTGTTTAATAATAAATATAAGACATTATAATATTTTACTACTTTATTTTTAATTCTAAATTTGTAAGTAATCCATATGTTTTCAGGATTTTCTTTGAGCTCTAACTTTAGCTGATTTGTGGCATCACGTACACACCACACTTCATAGGGATCAAGTTGTTGTGTCATAATTTCCTTCCTGCTCCTTCTTCTAGAACCTGATCAGCTTTCTTGAACAGCACGAGGCCTGTTCTCTCATTTAGACTAACAGTGGGTGCAGAAGGGCTGCAACATTATACTTTCTAAACTGGTTCCTTGTTTTGGATGGTATCCATCTTGAAGAGATCACCGCTCTTCTGGTGATCATCACCATGATCGTCTAACACCTGCCTGTGCCCCATGCGCCAGGAATTGTGCAAACTGCTTTAATGTATTATCTCATGCAGTCTGTGCAGTCCGCGCAGCTGCTGGTAACGAACTCTGTTTCAGAGCAGTACAAAGAGCCGGCCACAGAAAGCATAATGGCAGCTGCAGTGTAACTGGGAGAATTGTCTTTGACAATTGGCTCCCAACTGGGTCTGAGGGCATTTCTTCATCAGTCCCTCAGTTCAATTAGCAGCCACCACGCACCTGCTCTGTGCCGGGCCGAGTGCTGGGTGCAGTGTGCCAGCTAGCTGAGTGAACATCAGCCTGCCTTCCATGTGAGATGCCTCCCTTTTCTCAAAGTGGTGGATGAGTCTCTGTCCCGTTTACACTTGTGCTGAATGTGCAAGGAAGCTACCGAGGTTAGGATTCAACCCGTTGCCCATCATCATTAATATCTGTATCTTTTAATTGAAGGGTCAACATTGGCAATTGTTTTTCTCCTGGAACTGTCTGGTTTTTAAAAGTTTTTAGATTTTTCCAACGAGGAAGAGATATGACAGATCATCATTTTTTATTTCCAATTATAAAATGAGAAAGTAAGACAAAGGGGACTTTTTAGGAAAAAATTGATTATTTGTTTTAGTTAAAAGATCAAGTCAATTCATAAACTTATTTTCCATTCATTAGCGTATGCAGCTCTTTGTGCTATGAACGAACTGTGCCTCAAATGGGCATTCAGAAATGAGCAAAATCTGAGACGTAGGAGTTTCAGAATGGAGCTGCCACCTGCCATCTAGCATTCAGATCTCAAAGGGGACCTGCTTGCACTTATTTAATGGAAAGATAAATGTGTTCACGAAACTGTTACTATAAATTCGTTTAGAAACAGGACAGAGGCTGTACTCACATTCCCCTCAGGTCTGAGCTGATGGCAGATTTGGTTCACCATACCTCTGGGAGGTAATACATTCTAGCTAGATGGCAAAGTGTGATTGTTATTCAGAGCTCCCTAATACCTATTTCTTTTACTGTTTAAATGAACTTTTTTGGTTGAATTCATGTATTTATTGAAAAAAATGTTTTTATATACTTACTAAGGGCAAGGCGATGTATGGAATACTGTGTGAGATATTATAAATATAGACTTGTTATTATCTAAAAGATGCTTGTGATCCATAAAGATAAAAAGGTAAGAAAAATATAATGATTTTATTGAACCTAGAATGTGCAAAGAAGAAGACACAGATCAGTAATGCTTAATTTGAGTGAATCCTAGATAGTTCTAGAATGAAATGAAATCTATGGATCATCTTCCCCAAAACACACACACAGTCACTCAGTCACTTTTCTTTTTTTTTTTTAATAGTTGTATAGGAATAAAATTTACATATTATAAACTGCTTATATTTAAATTGTACAATTTGGTAAGTTTTAACATATATATACGCCCATGAAAACCATCACTATAATCAGGATATGAACATGTATCAGAATCACTCCTAAGACTGATTACGTTTAAATGTAAATTATTACCTACAACATTGGGAGCTGTATTAGTCTCTTTTTGTGTTGCTAAAACAGTATACTTGAGACTGGGTAATTGATGAAGGGAAGAGGTTTGTTTGGCTCACGGTTCTGGGCCAACTGCATCTGGTGAGAGGCTGCTTCTACTCATGGTGGAAAATGGTAGGGCAGCCAGAGGGTGCAAGCAGATCACATGGCTAAAGGAATTGAGAGAGAGGTAGGGGAGGTGCCAGGGTCCTTCATACAAACAGTTCTCATGGGAGCTAATAGAGTGAGAACTCACTCACTGCCCCCCAACCAAACCCAGGAAGGGCATTAATGAGAGATCTGCCCCCATGACTCAAACACCTCCCAATGCTACCACACGGGGGATCAGATTTCTACATGAGCTTAATGAGGATCAACATATCCAAACTATATCAGGAGCATTTGTAGCCAAGAGTTCTAATATGCAAACAGAGACATACCACCATAAATATAACCTCCTTGACATACTACAGAAAATAAATTGGAAAAGGCTATGTTCTAAATTCTTCCAGTCGAAATTCAGTGGGGGTACTCAAAAGCCTAGGAGACAGAACATTCCAAAATAATGCTTCCCCATCAGACAGTAAAATAAGTATTTTGATGGATTTTTGCTAGGAGAAATATTTAGTGTATCTGAGAAATTTTATGTTCGAATGTTTTCTTCTATGTTTGTAGTTCAGAATTGTCTCTATTTTCTTCATGCCTCATGCAAATAAAAACTATGTTTTAATGTTTTTGTAACTCCTAGAGCAGCTATCCCAGAACTTTACAAAAGACATGTTTAATATGATAGCAAACAGAAACAGAAATAACAGAGTATTCAACATGGACAAGCTTGGTAATTACTGCTTAGTACCAGATTCGTCTGAAAATGAAATCTAAGTATGTATAAATATTTTAACTATTTACAGCATCCATTCGTATTCCTGCTATTATATATTGGAAAATGTTTTAATTATATAGATAAAATAAAAATATTAAACAATGTTAATTTTTTTCATTTGAAACTTTTGAGAGCATCTAATTTCTCTGACTCTTCAATTATTTAAAATTGTGTAATGGATTTTTCCAGACAGAACAGAAAGGAAATGTAAGCATATATATATATATAAAATGAGAAAGTAAGACAAAGGGGACTTTTATATATATATATTACTGTTAATATATATAAACAGTATATGTAATATATACTATATATAATATATATTACTGTTTTTTCAGTACTTTACAGACTTATCAGTCATGAGGTCACTTGAGACAAATGAAATAGCACTGGATTGACTAAACCGATTTCTGTGGCAGTAGCTCAGCCATAGACATTAGAATTTGTCACTCTTCCACCTATATCCTTATTACACACTCCACTACTGAAAGTAGTTAGACTAGGTATAAGATAAACCCAACAATACATGAGTGAGCCTATTAATGCATATTTAAAAATATTTGCAGGCACTTCTCACGTTCTTTTCAAGCCACCCTTTCAGAAAGATCACTATAGTTTTACTGAAAAGTGAACGGCCATATTGCACAATTTTAAAGGTTTGCAAAACAAGTTTTTGGCAAACGGACATTCTTTTTAAGTTAACTAACATATTTTAGAAAGAAAAATAAAGCTCCAACTCCAATCTAGTCTGAGGTAGTCTCTCAAGAGTGGCTCCTGTTCCAACTGATGGGTGCTTGAACTAGCGTGACGTCTGGAGAACTGCACCCACTAGTCTGCGTTGCCTTCCACTGGACGGCACTTCCAGGGTGAACTGATATTCTAGCTTTCCAATAAATGTAGTCCATCTCTACAGAAATGAGTAATTACAGTTAAAAGAGAGAAAAATAGGATAGATTGTCTTGTCTTCGTTGCTGACTTTCCCCTTCTCTCAGCTATTGTTTTTGTAATTTAGAATGCAAATGTCTGCAGATTTATCTAACTGCCTCATATGAGTTTTAATAACAAAATTATATGCACATTCCATTTTAATTGAATGGTTAAATTTCATTTATGTTTAACCCTGAAACTTTCTTTAGAAGTAGCTATGATGTGTAAAGAAAAAAACCCTGACTCGAGAACTGAGTTAACTTTTACTTTAATCTCAACTCAGAGAAATACTTTCTATGAGACCTGGAGCGATACTTGTCTGGTATTCAGCAGAGCCCTACATAATATGAGACCTCTGCCCCCAAACCCCAGTTTTCCTTCCTTTTCCCTTCATAGTTTCATGGGTATATGACCTAGGGGCGGTAGTGGGTTATGATAGTTTGGACGGTGGTTCTGGGAGAGGCTTTGCCTGAGTCTTGCTTCTGATAACCTTTTTGTGCTAAGACCTTGAGAGAATTACTTTAACCTTGCTAAACTTCAGTTTCATCCTCTCTAAAAGGGTAATAGTAATATCACCCAAGACATATGGTCTTTGTGAACATTGAGATAATGCATGTAAAGAAATAGAGTTGTGTGGCACAGAGTAAGCATTCAATATAACTTGCTAGTAATAATAATATTATAAGAATGGTAACAAGATAATTTAAACTCTGTCTCCTCTGCTTTTCTCCTCTGCTTTTTCATCCCTTCCGTGTTTTCTTCTGTTTTCCATTGAGAGAAGGGTCAAGGCAAGGGATTGTAGAGTCAATGAAGGAGTTTGGATGTGTTGTCCCCTCCAAAACTCATGTGGAAATTTGATCTCCAATGTGGCAGTGTTGGAAACTGATTGAGTCATGGGGGCGGATCCCTCATGAACGGATTAATGCTCTCCCTGGGGGAGGGGGGAGTAATGAGTGAGTTCTTGCTCTATTAGTTCCCACGATAGCTTGTTGCTTAAAAAGACCCTGGCACCTCCTCTCTCTTTCTTGCTTCCTCTCACAATGTGATCTGCTTGTCCCCTCCAGCTGCCTGCCACTTTCCACCATGAGTAGAAGCAGCCTGAGGCCCATGCCAGGTGTAGCTGTCCCAGAATCGTAAGCCAAATAAACCTCTCTTCTTTATAAATTACCCAGTTTCAGGTATTCCGTTATAGCAACACAAAACGGACTATAACAGTCAATATACAGGGTGAAGACTTAGCAAAAGCAGCTAAATCAATCTCTAGATTTGGGACTAAGAGATGCCCTTAATACCAAGCTTTAAAGATATTCTAGAACTTTGCCCTTTGAAAATCTCATGGGCAGCAACTGGATAGGAGAAATCTAGAACAGGGGCTCTGAGAAGTGTTGCATTGCTAGGAGTTAAGGATTAGACTTCTATTAATGCTCTCCCTGGGGGAGGGGGGAGTAATGAGTGAGTTCTTGCTCTATTAGTTCCCACCATAGCTTGTTGCTTAAAAAGACCCTGGCACCTCCTCTCTCTTTCTTGTTTCCTCTCACCATGTGATCTGCTTGTCCCCTCCAGCTGCCTGCCACTTTCCACCATGAGTAGAAGCAGCCTGAGGCCCATGCCAGGTGTAGCTGTCCCAGAATCGTAAGCCAAATAAACCTCTCTTCTTTATAAATTACCCAGTTTC
>NW_007735800.1:30180-31184 GCF_000696425.1 Galeopterus variegatus | reverse complement strand
TTTGACATTTTTGTCTAAAAGTGACTAAAATGGTCACTTTTAAAATTTATTTTGTACTTCTGAGTTAGTCTTTATATTCTGCCTGGTTTAGGATTTCTTAGCATTATATTAGTACTATAATTTCTTCTTGCAATCTAATTTGTATTTATTTCTTCTGTTTTTTTCTATTTATATTTTACCTCATTTTTTCAGTTATCTTTTTCTGGTCACTGTTGGGCCTCCTTTTAATTCCATACCTAGATTTTATATACTCCTTTATAGGGAATATCCTTCCTGTCCTTGTACTGATCAGATTTCACTAATAATTGGTCACAGTCAGTGACACTTGAACCTCTGAAGCAAGTGTGGTGGCTCCCTCCAAGCCCGCGACTGTAAATATAGGTTCTTGACCATTTCTGACTACTAAGATTGTGTGTTTTACCTCAACTTCCCTTGTTCCAAATATATTTCAATTTGATAAACTTTGATTTGCCTGGATCTGTCTTTGGAGGTATACTGTCAGTTTAGTATTGCCTAAAAGGGTGCTTAATATTTTTAGGAAATCCTAGTACTCACCAGTCACCATAAAGTGATCTGACATCTCTGATATGTATAGACATACATATATATATATATATATATACACATACATATGTATGTGGGCATCTGTGTGTGTATGTATGTATATTTATTTACTTTTTCTGTTCTGTTTCTAAATTTATTTAAGTTTAGTTCCCTGAAATTATGGTATCCCAGTATTCTGCATATACTCAGAAATCTCCTTATCTCATGAAATTATTCCTGGTTAAAATTGCTAACTTTCTAACTGATCTTTTGCTGAACTCAATCCCAAACATTGACGTATTTCTTTTTTACAAATGTATCTCCACAATTTCTACCTTTCCTTATTTTTGCAGTGCATTTTCATTATGTGAATATTTACTGCTTATCAAAAAATTATATAGGGGCCGGCCCGGTGGCGCACTGGATAGTGCGCCTCTTGGGAAGCGCGGCGGCGCTCCTGC
>NW_007735800.1:28471-29608 GCF_000696425.1 Galeopterus variegatus | reverse complement strand
GGGAGCGCCACTGTGCTCCCAAGCGGCACACTGTAGCAGTGCGCCACCGGGCCGGCCCCAACTATTTTGCTTATTAAAGACAAAGTGTTAAGCAAGAAACTCAGAAAGAAGGATATGAACTCTGGACAAAATTGTCTGAATTCAATCCAGCTCCACCTCTACATGATATGATTTGGTCTGGTTACTTAACTGCTTTCTGCCTCAGTTTCCTATTTGATATACACTTGATGGGTTTTCACCTGGATAATAGTCATAGGAATTAAAGGAAATAATTTAAAGAGAGTGCATCACACATAGCAGATAATGAATGTTAGCTATTAATATTACTAATAGAAGACAAATTTTCAAGTATATTTATTCTTATGAAGATAAGAAAAACAGTTTGAAACACTAGAGTTTCCTTGCAACTTTTTAAAGGAGGAAGAATTTACAGACGTCTAATTTTGCAAAGAAGACAATAGAGTCTTCTTCGATTTACAATTTACAGTTGATATCTTCTCTGACAAGATATCAATTGTAAATGGAAAATAACTACACATTATCACGTAGAACAACTCGTCTAAAAGAAAAACAAACAAAAAAGCACTCTGAAGAAAATATCATAGAGAGTAGGTTCAGAAGTTCTATTTATTGCTTTATAATAATTCAACATATTTTAAATTGGGAATTCAATATGTAATTTCATCTGCAACTTTTTAACTACTTACAATTTTATCTCTAGTATTTATCTTATGGTTTAATAATATTGTCTTCCTTTTATAATTACATTTAAAATCACAGATCTCAAGTAGTTTTGTCATCAACTAGTATGTCGTCTGATCTTGAAGCTGAAACTATATACCAAAAAATTTTTCCTAAAATTGTCATGCTAGATAAGATTGCGTACTATCCTAGGTTTTTATATAAGTCATGGAAGATTATATTTGCCAATAAGTGATAAAAGGATATCTTTATGGAAACTAAAAAACGAGGAATATTATAGTTTGTGTTCTTTAATTATTTTGTGGAAATAGTTCAAAATTTTCTTTCTAGGAATAATTGCAATGGTGATTATAATCTATGCATATTAAAAAACTGTAGAAAATAAAGAGGAAAAACAAATAAAAATTCTATTCGTTACTAACTACCAAGAGTAAT
>NW_007735800.1:24678-27669 GCF_000696425.1 Galeopterus variegatus | reverse complement strand
GTGGAAATAGTTCAAAATTTTCTTTCTAGGAATAATTGCAATGGTGATTATAATCTATGCATATTAAAAAACTGTAGAAAATAAAGAGGAAAAACAAATAAAAATTCTATTCGTTACTAACTACCAAGAGTAATAATTATCATTTAATTTTTTTTCTTGTTGTTCATATAGTATGTAGTAGTGTTAAGTAAACTATCCTTGAACAGAGAGGCTCGACCTCTCCACTTTTTAGCTGTGTGACTCTCGTTACTTACTAAACTTTTCCCAAACTCAGTTTTGTCATGTTAAAAGGGAACAATAGGAGTGTTTTTATTGTACCATTATTGTGAGAATTAAATAATATGTTATTACTGTTATGCTTAATATGCTAAATAAAACATATTAAGTAGTCATCAAGATGTATAGAATGGTTTATGCTAGGAATACAGGTCTGTATAATCTAATCTTACACTTAGCACCATATTATATGCAATTTCTTATCTGACTGAATATTTTTCAAAATGATTTTTAATGGTTATATAAAATACCATTGTGAATTTATTTAAGCATTTTCCTATTTTGGACATTTAGTAGACTTTTAATCTTTTTTTTTTTTTTTTTAATAAATAATGTGTGTAGCCTTTGTTCTTATCTCTGATTTTCTTAGGGTAAATTCCAGAAAGACAAATTACTGGATTCAAAATAACATAGATATTTTTAAGGGTCCTTTGTGGTGCATATGCAAAATTACCCTTTTTGTTCATTTTAGTAGTGTCTGGAAATTTTCATTTCTCAATACCTTTGTTAACAGTGACATATTTTAAAAATTTATTTTGTTTTGAAATCAAAGTGTATTTTTCATATTTTATTAACTATTTTTGTGACCACCTGCATGATACATGAAATACATTCCCTAAGTGTTAGCTCAGGCCAAAGACAAATATCAGTCTAACTCTCAGGCTCAGGACGTATGCTTGTATCAACTTCACTACTGAAGTTTTCCTATGTAGCCTTCAGAGTATGCGAAAGCAGTCAGCTGGTATTTATAAAATGAAGGTTATGAATCTAACTGTTATTCCCCAAAGACTTATGAACTATAAAATGGTATTATTGTTATGTTCTGCCATTGCATTGTGCTCTTTAGCCATCTTCCCTTTTATGTGGTAAAGCTTACGATCTATTTGCATGAGAGCTACTGTGTACTCATTTTGTATTGTATTGTGGCAAACGCTGTAATCTACAGGGTTCCTATTCATTTGGGAATTCATTTCACAGCTCACTAATTGTGTGAATGAGAAGAGGAAATATATGCTTTTATTTTAAAGCATGCCAAGCAGATGGCTTGAAGTTTGTTGCTATCAGCTCTGTCAGTGTGGCCCTCTTCTGTAGGTAGTGAACCTGGCATGGATCCGTCAAACAAAATGTGAGGGTCCATTTAACACAGCACTTGACAGTCACTGAGCCTCTGGTTTGTTATGACTTGTAAACATTTTATTTTTTATCATCACAGCCTCTAAAGTGGTTGGTCACTTGAGCAGGTGCAAACACAGCAGAATTCATATGCATTTTACTTTGCGAAGCCAAATGAACTTTTATTCATATGGAAATCCGGGGGAAGAAAAAACAGCACAGGAGATTAAGCGTAGCTTCTTGAAAAGGGATTAGTACATATGAGATTCAAAACTGCATCATCATTTCTGAGATTGAATCTTTTGAAAAATCGAGTTGAAGAAAAGATCAGGGTTTCTATCTTTAAGCTTTTTAACTGAATCTCCTTTAAATCTCTTTTTATTTTCTTCCTACACAAGAAAACTGTTTACATATTTACTTTTATACACAATATGTGATTTATGTAACCATTCAGTATGTTATCAATTGCACTCATTGTGAGTGTGTATTGTTTTTAACTGAATCTCCTTTAAATCTCTTTTTATTTTCTTCCTACACAAGAAAACTGTTTACTTATTTACTTTTATACACAATATGTGATTTATGTAACCATTCAATATGTTATCAATTGCACTCATTGTGAGTGTGTATTTGTATTTGCATGTAGTGAGAGTAACAGAGAGAGTAACAAAAGGGAAATAGTGAATGTATTCACACATTTCCTACTTGAGCAGAGATACCACTTCAGGAAAGGAAGGCTGGATCAAACGTTCTAATGGAGTAGGGATGTAGTAATTGGATCACAATATCTCATTTAACAGAACCAGAGCATGTTGGAGATAATGTTTTCACCTTTATATAGAAAACAACTGAGTATACGTTTCCGTCATTTCTTCGTTCTCTCTACTTCCAAAGTGCCTACTACAGGTTTCACATGTTTATTCACTACATATTTCCGTTTCCCTTGGCTTTCAGACGGACGCTGCACTAATGTACGACGCTGTGCACGTGGTGTCTGTGGCTGTCCAACAATTTCCTCAGATGACAGTCAGTTCCTTGCAGTGTAATCGACACAAACCCTGGCGCTTCGGGACCCGCTTTATGAGCCTGATTAAAGAGGTATGTCAGGAGAAGCACATCTGCTTTGTCTCTTTTGTCCTCAATCTGAATGAAGTGAGATCGTTGCAGTTTTCATAACAGGTGACCTTTTACTTTTATCTTTTGTATTAAACTTTCTTCTTTCCCCTTACAATCAAAATGAACAGTTTTACTAAATAATATGAATCAAAAAAGGGGGAAGGGGAATTCCATTATAAATAAATGGGTATACATAAAAATATCTGTGATGGTGTAAACAGGTGAAAATCTGTGACCTCTGGGCCAGCCCGGTGGCGCACGGGAAGCGTGGTGGCGCTCCCGCCGAGGGTTCGGATCCCACATACGGACCGGTTCCCGCTCACTGGCTGAGCGAGGCACGGGAGCCGCACCGAGGATTGCGATCCCATTGCCGGTCCCGGTCCGGTACGGGGGCAACACTGAGGGTTGCGATCCGTTGCTGGACACGGAAAAAGACAAAAAGCACAAAAAAAAAAAAAAAAAAAAAAAAAAAAAAAAAAAAAAAAA
>NW_007735800.1:13196-23745 GCF_000696425.1 Galeopterus variegatus | reverse complement strand
TTTTAAAAAAAAAAAAAAAAAAAAAAAAAAAAAAAAAAAAAAAAAAAAAAAAAAAAAAAGAAAATCTGTGACCTCTGAAAGCTTGCTTTATGGACATTGTTATACTTTTCTGCATCTTTATATGTTACTTTTCACTTATGTAGAGATATAGATGTTTAAAGAGTACGGAAATTCTTAAAGTTCATACATGCATATATGCATACATACATATACATGCATGTACATTCTTTATACATATATACACTCATGTATATATACAAGGGGTCTTCAGGAAGTTCATGGGAAGATCTTTTAATTCTATTTTTTCATGAACTTTTTGAAGTGCCCTCATATTTATGTGTGTGTGTTTATTACATATGTATATATATTGTGTATATATATACACAATATGTGTGTGTGTGTGTGTGTGTGTGTTTGTATATATATATATACTTTCTATCCTTATCATGACAAAGAGTCTTTTGTTAGCTTAGGATATTTTTCATAGATGAAAGTTTAGCTAAGCCTTAATTTTTGCTATGAAAAATAACTGGTATTATTACCACATAAAATTTTTCACTAATATCATAAGGGAAATTATTAGTTTATCTTAGAATAAGTCATTCAGCATGAAAATAAAGTGCAAATAGAAACATAATTAAGAATTTCTAGGTCTTTGGCAAAGAATGTCCATGAATTTTCCTTGTCTAACCCTTATCCAACTCTTAGGTAAATTGATACTCCCTGAAGAGTATGCATTTCATTAAGAATTTCTAGGTCTTTGGCAAAGAATGTCCATGAATTTTCCTTGTCTAACCCTTATCAAACTCTTAGGTAAATTGATACTCCCTGAAGAGTATGCATTTCTTTTTTTTTTTTTTTTACTTGCTCCACATTCTACATTTACTTCTGTTTTAAAATTGAGCATCAGAGAGTTGTCTACAGATTTGACATAGTCCACAGGTTTGGCTAGTTGGAAAACTAATTTTTCTGGACTTAACACTTGAGTATTTAGACCATGACATGTGTCAAGTGGCCCTAAAAAAAAAGCAGTTGTATGACATTCCCCATTGTATTTATTGTAGGGTGTAATTGAGAACCTTGTCCACTAAACCACACTGTGTCCCCCTTATGAGGACCAACAGGAGAAATTTCTCTCAGTTCTCAGTACCAGGAAAAGCTATTTCTCCTGAGCAGCTGGTATGTCTTAAATTATAGACCCTCTGTATTGTGTTTTCACCATATTTTCTTTTTTGCTTTGGTTGCTAGGAAGTTCAGAATTAAATCTGTGATACAATTTTATTAGTTGTAGGTTTCATCTGGTGTACATTTCTTTATGCTGTCTCTATCCCAGATTTGTTTTACTATTCTACACTTATATTCCTGTGCTTCTTGATCTCTTTGTCTATTTTTATATTATTATGCATTTTTGTTAGCCACCTGAAAAGTTTTCCTTTGGAAGAAATCGGGTTTAAAATATCCTTTTTTGCTTATTGGAGACCAGCTAACATAAGTTTAACTTTAGTGAAGACATGTTGCAATATGATATAAATATATATTATAATTTTTCTACTTCATTTGTAACTTATTAGCCTAAAACTATTTTGGAATCCCTGCCTAAGTACCCAAAAAACACATGGAGCCTAATAAATACAGTAATAAAACTATTCATTTGTATCTTTATTGAAATGTTACCCTTAATCTACTGGTATTTACTTCTTTTGAGAGTTGGTGTACATTATATCAAACATTATAGTGGTGAGTATATAGTTCATTATTTAAAATTTTCAAATATAACTACATTTTCCAAGGTATTTCCAAATGATGAATAATGGAAAACATCTAATTTTGGCTATCTAGCCAACAGAATGGGAAAACATTTTACATATAAAAAAATTCCAGATACTTGCCCAACTTTGAGGGGTGAACACATTATGTAGCTAGATTGTTATATTTCCACCTTCTTCTATGTGGAGAGCTCCTTCTACAGGAAGGATAGCTTGATGTGAAGTAGTAATAATACATTTTTTCCAATCTTACTTAGGGAAAAGTAAAATAATAAGTTAATTATTCTAGGAGGAAAATGTGTAATTGAAGTAGTGTGACATAGGTCTTCTTGGATATAGTTCCTTTCACCATAACAAAATGTCTTTTTTGTATATTTTTATGAATTTGTGTGGTATTTTATAACAGTAGTTTTATTTGTAATGCTCAGTGAAATATTCAATATCTCATACATCATAATATGTAACTAAATTTTTCTCACTTTAAAACATAATTATCAAATTCCTCATGGAAAAATATACCTGGGAAGGAGGGATGAACAGGTGGAGCACAGAGTATTTTTAAGGTAGCCAAACTGTTCTGTATGACACTGTAATGGTGAATACAAGACATTATGCATTTGGCGAAACCCATAGAACTGTACAATACTAAGAGGAAATCCAAATATAAAATTAAGTTAATAATAATATATCAATATTGATTCAGATTTGTAACAAATGTACCACCCTAATGTAATGTGTCACTAAGAGGAAAAGCTGTGTACGTGTATGTGGGGAGGGTATAGGACCCATCTGTACTTTCTGCTCAATTTCTCTGCGAATTAAGAAAAATGAATTATAAAAAGTTATACCTGGAAAAATACATGATGTCAAATAAAAATTTATAATAAATTTCATATTTAAACTAGGATAATTTATGTAAAAATCTTCAAACTTCAGAAAAGAATAAAAATGAAAAGTAATAAAAATAATTTTTCTAATTTTTTGTGGAAAAACATTTTATCATCTCTTCCTTTACTTTTTATTAATCTGTGGTTTTTTCCCCCCCTTTTTCCCATAGGCACATTGGGAAGGCCTCACAGGCAGAATAACTTTCAACAAAACCAATGGCTTACGAACAGATTTTGATTTAGATGTGATCAGCCTCAAGGAGGAAGGTCTGGAAAAGGTACTCAAGGCATTCAGCTTATCTGCTTTAATTATTAAATGAAACATGTCCTGATGAAGAAGGAAATATTCTCTGTTGTAGTCATGTTTTATTGTCATTTTTCTTTACTGAATAACTCTAAAAAATATTTTTTCAATTTATTAATTGAAATAATAATTGACAACTAGGATTAAAGGATAGACGGTGTCTTATGAAAATTTAAGTATTTTATTTTCTCACCAGAGTTTTTGAAACTTTGAAATGCATATTTTTAGTTTTAAGATTTAATATAATAATTAGAAAATATTTGGTTCAATATTGGTCTTTGTCACATTCTGGAGGGTAATGTGCTTTATTCAGAGTCTACTGATTTAAATGTTAATCACAACTAAAAATAAAACAAAACAAAACAAAAAATATAAGTCTTTGGATATGCTGTTTATACTTGTGCTTGTATAGACTTTCCAACTTTGAGAAGGCCATAAAAAGGGTTAAATAGAGAAGCATGTTTTCATATTTCAACATTTCCATATTCAAGTGAAATGTCTGAATTAATGTATGCAAAGTAAATTAATTAATGTGTGAGCATAAATGCAGCACACTACACTAGATCTATCTTCCTCGATTCTATTTTTAAGGATTGAGGTAAAACACAAGCAAAGTTTATACTATTTGGGTATGTGCTTTCTTTAAGAATATTTTAGGGTAAGTTTGCTTATATTTGTACTGAATACATTTAGGTGTTTTCCTGATATATTCATTGAAAATTATGGATTAAACACAAGTTTTAATAAGAACTTAGGAAAAATTGTATTTGTCTATGATAATATTGCTTTCAAGAGAGTAGGTATCTTATGTTTCGTCTAGAAATTTAATGTAGAGCATTATTCACAGATTTTCCATCTATAGAAACTGAAGAAGAAAGAAAAGGATTCTTTTAGCCTGAGTGATAACAGCATGTTTGAGTGCTCATTCAAATGATCCAGGAGAGAGAGGGAACATTTTGGTAATGTCACCAAGACAGGGATAAGTACATCATGACCAACTGATGCCTCAAGTTGATAGAAGAGTTACCTCCCCCCACTGCAAGTGTCAGACTGTACCCTTTGTCAGGACCATGCAAAATCAGGAGTGTTTTATAACAAGCTAGAACCCAGATATTCATGAAGCAGTCATTTCCTAACCACCTTGCTAGCAAGATGAGAACATTAGTTTGCATCCAAGCTCTCAAGGTTTTTATCCCATTGTTTACTGGGGATGTTATTACCTTATTTTTTTGAAATATCCAAGTCAGTAGGGCGGGTTTTGACCATTGCTTATATCTCAACACACCAGCAGGAAAGTGGTGATGCTTTTCAAATTATCATAAATCCAGTCCTGTCTTGGACTTGAAATAAATAAAACATTGCAGAAGTTTTTGATATGCTCTAATGTGACCTATACAAAGAGCAGAATATAATGGTTATCAAGCCCATGTGATAATCCACCATATTGATAAGCAAGGTTAAACAGTATGAGTTTATGAATGTTGCCCTAAAATTTTACAAGTATTTTGTATTCTCTTCTGAAATCTGAAATTTTGTTTTGTTAAGTTAATTACACACAATGTTTATCCTTCAAGGGCTTTTCATATAGAGTGATCAGATAACACATGTTTGTGAAAAAATAAAATAGAAAGCTGTCTGTTTCAAGCCTTTAAAAGAGCAATGAAAGAATATTTCTGACAAAAGATATAATTAAGTAAAGAATCACAATAGATGGGGTACTTACAATTAGCCTTTGAATAGTGGGGGATTATTGATTGTCAAAGACTAAGTCATTTCAGAAAGAGGTAACACTATGGAGAAAGAAATAGCATAGGGTTTGATTCAATCATTATGCATACACACACAGCAGAAGTGGGAGATAGAGCTAAATGCCAGAATTGAGTCCTAACATGCATGTCATGTCAAGATATTTGCAATGTATACTAAGTAACACTATGGAGAAAGAAATAGCATAGGGTTTGATTCAATCATTATGCATACACACACAGTAGAAGTGGGAGATAGAGCTAAATGCCAGAATTGAGTCCTAAAATGCATGTCATGTCAAGATATTTGCAATGTATACTAATACACTACGTTCAGAGAAAATAGCCTGGAGGACTATGTGTCACTTGGGAAGATATTATAATGTAGAACAACTTTAGTATGGGGACCATGAATTTAAAGCTGTTCGAAGTGGAAGTGGGAGATTAATTAACAGTGACAGAAGACATTAATTTAACCTTCAGCAATGTTGTTAGTTCAAGGACTAGCAGAACATTGGTATTATGATTTTAAGGAGAAAACGAGGAGCAAGGTAGCAAAAGGGGGAGATAGTGATAAATATGTAAATTGAAGATTGGAAAAGTGATTAGCAAGTGGGAGAATTAATAGTAGAAATAGATTGGCACAAATCTTTCCTTGAAGAAACACATAAGGTACTGAGATGGTTGAAAGTAAGTTAGAGATAAGGGGAACTAACAGAGTTTACATCAAATGTTTCCACTGTCCTCAAAAATGAGTACATGAAATCAAAAGCTAAAAGACAGAGATAGGGTTAAAGTTTAGCCAGCTCTTAAGAAAAATTGGAAATGTCATTCTGGCAGACTTAATCTTGAGTAGGCAGGAATAAAATACAGTTAAGTAGCAAAAGTTCCTCATTTTTTGTTTAGTGGAATGGTTGAAAGCTCAAGGTCTAGATTCAGACATAATTGGGCTCAAATTCTTACTCCAGAAATAGATTGGCACAAATCTTTCCTTGAAGAAACACATAAGGTACTGAGATGGTTGAAAGTAAGTTAGAGATAAGGGGAACTAACAGAGTTTACATCAAATGTTTCCACTGTCCTCAAAAATTAGTACAAGAAATCAAAAGCTAAAAGACAGAGATAGGGTTAAAGTTTAGCCAGCTCTTAAGAAAAATTGGAAATGTCATCTGGCAGACTTAATCTTGAGTAGGTAGGAATAAAATACAGTTAAGCAGCAAAAGTTCCTCATTTTTTGTTTAGTGGAATGGTTGAAAGCTCAAGGTCTAGATTCAGACATAATTGGGCTCAAATTCTTACTCTGCAGTTTACTATTTACAGACAAGTTTCCAAGCACAGTGTCTTCAACTGAATCATGGGCAATATCAGTGCATGCCTCATGAAGACCAGCAAGTTTTGTTGACTTTGCCTTTATTTTTTTCTGAAAAGGTATAGTTATTAACTCATAGATGAAAAAGACAGAGTCCCTACCTTGATAGAGTTCACAGTTGAGAAGGGACAAAAATGGTGACCCAGCAGGCTTGAAATACAATTTTTTTTAATTGAAACATAGTTGATTGTACAAATCTGTGGGGTACAGAGTTGAATATCAATATCCGTGTGCAATAAGTGATGCTCAAATCAGCATTATTAGTATATTCAACACTATGCAATGTAATAGTTTTTTTGTGGCCTTTTACTAATTCTTCCCTTTCCCACCTCTGGTAATCTCAGTTCTGTTCTCTCCTTTTGAAAGTTCAACATATTATTGTGAATGTTGTTTGTTTGTTTCTTTCTTTTTTCTTTCTTTCTTTCTTTCTTTCTTTCTTTATTTCTTTCTTTCTTTCTTTCTTTCTTTCTTTCTTTCTTTCTTTCTTTCTTTCTTTCTTTTCTTTCTTTCTTTCTTTCTTTTTTTCTTTCTTTCTTTTCTTTCTTGCTCCCACTTATAAGTGAGGACATGTGGCATTTCTCTTTTTGTGCCTGATTTATTTCACTCAACATAATTTTCTCTAAGTTTACCCATTTGCTGTGAGTGGCAGTATTTCATTCTTTTTCATGGCAGGGTAGTATTGCATCTACATTTTCCTTATCCATTAGTGTGATGATAGACATTTAGATTGGTTCCAACTCTTGGCTACTGTAAATAGAGCTGCAGTAAACATGGTAGTGCAGGTATCTCTTTGAAATGATGATACCCATTCCTTTGGGTTTATATCCAGAAGTGGAATTGCAGGATCATATTATAGTTCTATCTGCAGTTGTTTGAGGAATCTATGTACTATTTTCCATAATGGCTACACCAATTTATAGTCCCAGCAACAGTGCAGGAGGGCTCCCCTTTCTCCACATCCTCACCAGCATTTGTTATTCTCTGTCTTTTTCCTAATAGCCAGTCTAGTTGGGGTGAGATGATACCTCAGTGTGGTTTTGACTTGCATTTCCCTGATGCTGAGTGATGTTGAGCATTTTTTCATGTGTCTGTTTCCCATTTGTATATCTTCCTTGGAGAAAAACCTATTCAGCTCCTTTCCCTGCTTTTAAGTTGGGTTACTTGTTTTTTTTTACTGTTAAGTTTTTCGAATTCCTTGTGTATTCTAGATATTAATCTTTTGTCAGATGCATAGTTTCCAAATATTTTCTCTCACTCTGTAGGTTGTCTTTTTGCTCTGCTAATCGTTTCTTTTTCTGTGCAGAGTCTTTTCAGTTGGATATAATTCCATTTATTTATTTTTCCTTTTGTTGCCTGTGCTTTTGGAGTAATATTCATAAAGTCTTTGCCCAGTCCTACTTCCTGAAGTGTTCCGCCTACACTTTCTTTTAGGAGTGTTGTAGTTTCCAATATTATATTTAAGTCTTTAATCCATTTTGAGTTGGTTTTGGTATGTTATGAGAGGTATGGGTCTAGTTTCATTCTTGTTTCTACATATGGATGTCCAGTTTTCCCAACACCATTTACTGAATATATATTCTGTTCCCCAATGTCTGTTCCTGGTGCCTTGTCAAAGATCATTTGGCTGTAAGTTTGTGGGTTGATTTCTGGGCTCTCTATTCTGTTCCATTGGTCTGAATGTCTGTTTTTATGCCAACACCATGCTGTTTTTGTTACTATAGCTTTGTAGTATAATTTGAAATCAGTAGTGTTATGCCTCCGACTTCAGTTTTTTGGCTCAGGAGTGCTTTGGGTATTTCGGAGTCTCTTGTTGTTCCACATGAATGTTAGGATTGCTTTTTCTATTTCTGTGAAAAAATGTCATTCATATTTTGATGGGGATTGCTCCTATATATTAAGAACTAGCAAAGTGTCTGGCACAAAGTATGTCCTCAAAAAATATTTACTGATTGTTGAATGAATGAAAGATAATTATGAGAATCATAAAAGATGCTTCACATAGAATGCTTACTCAAGTGTCTGATGCAGAGTTATTTTCCTACAGCATAATTCATTACTTTTTCCAGCTTTGCTCCATATCTATGAAGTGGGAACAAAGAAAGGCAATAGTCAAGGAAGGAGTCAGGGGGCCTGGATTGTAAGACAAGGCTTCAAGGGGGTAAAGGATTTTCGAATATGGAAGAAAGTAGCACTGAAGTCTGAACTTACAAAGATGCGTGTTGCACCAATGGCAAATCTGGCCCCTACAGGATGCACTTTAAAACTTTCTGACCCTCAGTTTTATATCAAAGACTAATAATTATTACTCTATTCATACTTTTTCTTTTTTCTTCTTATAAGTTTATCATATGGAAATAAACAAAGCCCACCCAAATGAGAACAAACAGAAGTTATTATTTGGAGCTTATTGTAGGAAGGGAGCCAGCCATCATCACTCGTGTTAAGCAGATATTCAAGTGCAGGCAGTGGAGGGAAAAAGTTTTATAGTAGAAAAAAGGGGAGGTCTCAGTTATGCTGTTATTGGAGATTATTGGCATGAGGAAACTGGAGGTGGGCTAACTAGAAGCAGGACATCTTGGATGATGAGTTTGAAGAGCATATTTGACTTTCTCTGGTTTATCCTGAGTTGGAAGGGTGGCAAAAATTAGGACAGCTGCATATATACAATGAATTCTGACCATTCTAGGCAGATTTGCTGCAGAGATTGTGTCAGATTTCCTGGGATGTTTGCTCTAGATGTCAAAATTGTATTGTCACACATGGTCTGGCCATTATCCATTTGTATATTCAGTCTGTCAGTGGAATTACTGAAGTCATTTAGAGGAAGAAGGAAAAACAGCAAAGAAATAAGGGTCAATAAAATTTTGCTGGTGAGGAAATATAAAAATGTCATCATAACTGACAATAAAATGAGTTTTTTTTTTTTTTTTAAGTATATGCCACCAGGAAGTGATGTATCATTGAAAATAGTTTAACCTTACTCAATCCTCTGAAGCTCAGCTGTGTGCTTAGAAAAGACCCACTTCAGATGGAACAAAAAACACAACTAATGACATAAGAGGTTACAGAAATATTCTGAAGGTCCTTAGAATATAACTTCAAAAGGATAAAAGGATTTAGTTTACTTTCAAAAGAATTGGAAGGTTTTACACAAAATACATTTGAACTCAGTTGATGTCACTATGTGATAATGGTTCATTTCCATTGCAAAAGGAGCTACCTAGAGGCCATGTTTGTGAAAATGACCACTTATATTTAAAAAATAGTTTCTTTAAAAAACCTTAATGTAATTATAAAGTCATTTAATCCTACTGTGTGATTAAGTTTTCTTATAGAATATCCTGCGTGACGAAAATGTTTTCCAAGGAAAAATATCAGTCTCTTACTATTATATTTTCCTGGTTCAAATGGATTTTTATCATACTAGAGAATATTTGCTTCTAAGTAGAGGTGTAAATTAAAATTATTTTTGTGTACCTCTTCTATCCTTTTCTAGGGTCAAAATTTTCTACCTATTCCAGTTTTATCGCTGATATTCTCTTGAATGTAACATTTATAATAAAATAGACATTGGAGAATAGAATTCCTTATTTTCTCAATGGAAAGAGTCTGATAAATCCTTATTAAAATTGGCTTTGTGTATTAATATTATATTAAATTTTGAAAAAATGTGAGTATGAAACCAATACATTTCTCTGGGTATAGATAGTGCTAAAAGGCCTGGAGNTGAATTTGTAGATCACTTTAGGTAGTACAGACCTTTTTACAATGTTAATTCTTCCAATCCAAGAGCATGGAATGTCTTTTCATCTTTTTGTGTCTTCTTTAATCTCTCAACAGTGATTTGTAGTTCTCATTGTACAGATCTTTCACCTCTTTGGTTAAATTTATTCCTAGATATTTATTTATTTATTTTTTTGGTGACTATTATAAATGGAGTAGCTTTCTTGATTTCCTTTTTGGTAGTTCATTGTTGGAGTATAAAAACACATCTGATTTTTGAGAGTTGTTTTTGTATCTTGCAATTTTACTGAAATAATTTATCAACTCTAAGAGGTGTTTTTTTTGTGTGTGTGTGTAGAGGCTTTAGGCTTTTCCAGATATATGATCATGTCATCTACAAACAGGGACAATTTGACTTCATCTTTTCCAATCTGGATTCCCTTCATTTCTTTCTCTTGCTTGATTGCCCTGGCTAGTACTTTCAATACTATGTTAAATAGTAGTGGGCATCCTTGTCTTGTTTCCATTCTGATTCTATTACAACTAAGAACTTCATCCTTACACTTAACTTCTCTGTGCCAAATTTCTCATCTCAATAAGAGCGGAGTGCAAAGGGCTGCCTTCTTGGACAGTCTGAAGTAAGAATATCTTTGTCTCTAGAAGAACCTGGAAATGCCATCCTTATAAGGACCTAGGCTAAAAATTTAAATTGTTAAAATTGAACAATTCTGTCTTTGTCATGACTGGGTAGAAAA
>NW_007735800.1:10693-13125 GCF_000696425.1 Galeopterus variegatus | reverse complement strand
AAAATGAACAAAGAAAACATGTGAACTGTTAGCTTTATTCATTACTTCTTCTTATGCCTGCCTATTGCTTTCCTTCATCTGTCTTGGTCGTCTTTGACCACTCACGTTATTTATTCATTTACTCCTCTAACAAATATCACATGAACTTCTATTTTATGCCCTTTATACTAAAGTATAATGGCTATACTTTAGTGGGGAAACCTGCCAGTGATAAATGTGAACCTTAGGGTTAAAATAGTTAATAGAAAGAAAGTTCATGCTTCTGATGTTTACAAGTGCAGAGCAGATGAACCAGGAAGGAACAAGTATGTTTCTGATGAACAGAGAGGAGGAAGTGGCACATGTTTAGGGGACTGGGCCTGGAGCTGAGATGCTCCTGTGAGCATCCTTTCCACTTAGATTTGCCCATGGATCAAAATTAATCTTTCCAATTTATCCTGGGAAGGGCCTTGGTTGTAACCCAGCCCAATTAGCCATGGTCCAAGAAGGATCACCAACACCGCACACACAGCCAGTCACATCTATCCAAACAAGCTCTCTGGGACCATGACAGTGCCTTCTCTGGAGTAGGGGAGGCGAATAAGAGGAAAGGAGAGTAGGTGCCATTTCAGATTTTGTCTACCTCTAGCAATAATAGGACAGTTTCTCTGCTTAAAAGCCTGGTATGGAGTGCTCAAGAATAAGAAAAGGAAAATCAGAATAAGTGGTTTTCCCAGCTTGAGTTCCTCTGGTCAGTTCAAACACCAAAATGTGTATTCTGCTTTCAAAATATGTTTTAAATCCCTTCATTTCTAGTCACATACATTGTTACCATCATATCCAGGTTACCTTCACCTTGGAGTCCACACAAACCTCTCTGTTCTATTCTCCCTTATAAGCCATTTCCCAAACCACAGCAACCAGACAGATGTTTTTAAAAGAAAATTGATCCATTTCATTCCTCTGTTTAAACCCTTCCATAGATCCCCATTGTATTTTGAGTAAAATCCAAACATGACCTACAAAGTACTACCTCCCTCTCAAAGTACTAACAACCTCTCAGATATTGTCTATGCCTCAGTTATATTGGCTTCTTCTCATTTCCTTATAGGAACAAAGTGTTTTTTTTAATTACTTTGGCAATAGAAATGCTCCAGCCTGAAATGCCCGTATCTATCCCCTTTGCCTGACAAACTCTTACTCATATGGGAGGCCTCATCTTAAATATCACCTCCTTAGATAGATCTCCCCTGAGTATCTAATCAAATTTAAGTTTCTCTAAGTGCCCTGCACTTTTTTCTTCCTGGCTCTTATCAAAATGTGTATTTATGTGTACTTTTTAAAAAGGGCTATTTCTCCAGCCAGAATACAAGTCCTATTAGGTGGAAAAGAATATACTCCCTTCCTGCTACTATATATTAAGAACTAGCAAAGTGTCTGGCACAAAGTATGTCCTCAAAAAATATTTACTGANGAAAATGTTTTCCAAGGAAAAATATCAGTCTCTTACTATTATATTTTCCTGGTTCAAATGGATTTTTATCATACTAGAGAATATTTGCTTCTAAGTAGAGGTGTAAATTAAAATTATTTTTGTGTACCTCTTCTATCCTTTTCTAGGGTCAAAATTTTCTACCTATTCCAGTTTTATCGCTGATATTCTCTTGAATGTAACATTTATAATAAAATAGACATTGGAGAATAGAATTCCTTATTTTCTCAATGGAAAGAGTCTGATAAATCCTTATTAAAATTGGCTTTGTGTATTAATATTATATTAAATTTTGAAAAAATGTGAGTATGAAACCAATACATTTCTCTGGGTATAGATAGTGCTAAAAGGCCTGGAGGTGTTCAGGATTATGAAAAATCACAGTGTATTTGCTTCTGCATGTGTTTATAATAAAATCACCTCCTAACTTTTGTATCATCAGGAAAAATCTTGAAAAAAGAAAAGGGGCTACTAAAAGAGATCTTATGGAATATATATTTGCCAATTTCTATAAAATTAAGAATTTATGCATTTTATTTATTATGTAAATAAATATTTATAAATAATGTATAAACAAAAATTATAAATAGCATAAATATAAACAGTAATATATAAACAAGTGACATTTATATATAATATAAAGCAATGTAGTCCATATTTACAAACCTTTAAAAAGTTTTCATTTGTCATATTTCACTTTCAAGTGAAGCTGGCATTTCAACTTTTAACACCTTTATTTTCTGAATTTTCACTACTTGCATTTGTACCCACCAGTACAGACTAGTGTTAGCAATCCATAGACATCTTACTGAAAACTCAACTCTTTTGATAATTTATGGCAAGAGTGAGAATTATTAGTGAAACCCTGATTGCTTGAGTTTACAAGAATATATGTTCCAGAATCAGAACATGTTTCAAAGTACTTTTGGAAGATTTTTTTTGTAGAGTATATATTTTTTTT
>NW_007735800.1:5391-10551 GCF_000696425.1 Galeopterus variegatus | reverse complement strand
AATCAGAACATGTTTCAAAGTACTTTTGGAAGATTTTTTTTGTAGAGTATATATTTTTTTTAAAACAGAATCAGAACATGTTTCAAAGTACTTTTGGAAGATTTTTTTTGTAGAGTATATATTTTTTTTAAAAAAAAATTGATAATTTCCATAGAAATCTTTATTATTGACCTTTTTCTTGCCTACGGAATCCTTTTCTCATTAACCCCCTATGAAAAATGTATCTGAATGGAATTTAGTCTTCAAAATTTATTTAAATCTGAAAATCCACTCTAGATAAGTGAAAGCTATTTCTTAGATAGGTTTCTAAATACCTGAGATATAGCAGTTTTTATCTTCTGCTCTTTGACAAGCATTCAATACATATTCCCTGGTTCCCATGGTAACAATGACCCCCAACTTGCCCAGGAACCGTTATTTCTTTTGCTTCCCTGTGGGAAAGCAGTGCTAATGATGACGTTTATGTAATATTTAGGCCAGCCACAAGTGCGTTGTTTGCTGCTTAAAAAGCAAAAATACATCCTGAGCAGGATCCAGACCTAGTGTCTTTCTTTGGAGATGTCAACAATTTAATTTGTCTAACCCTTATATAGAATTTATTATATGCCCTATCTAAAAGTGTACTGACATTTTTGTGTCAGTATGTTTATAGTTATTATTTTGCTTGATAACTTGCAGAGTAGCAAAATATTTAAGAACACTATTTATGGATGATGTTTATGTTTAGAAATCAACAAGATTGCCTTATTTAAGGGCACACAATTTCTTGTTTTGGCCCACAGAATTTCCTATTTTGGCCCATCAGAGAATACCAAATATTGGCTTTTTTTCTTTCAATTACTGAATTTGAATCAAAACACTATACTAAACATAATTGTAATGCATTGATTTGAGTTCAAATTAAATCACATTTGAACTGCATTTTTATCCTTGAAAAAACTATCTTTAATTGACTGTTATCACATTGTTGTATTTGAGAACATTTATTTCATTGATTCCAATTTTATTTTAAAAAAAATCAAAACCACCACTTGTCTCTTAACTCTTTAATTATGTTTAGGGTTAAATTTGCCCTAGATGATAATAAAAATCCTAACTGAAAATCTGTGTTTAGACTAGTCATCCCTTTTTATGAGTTGATTATATATTTATTGACTTCTTATCCTCACATTAGTACTGTAGTTCTCAAATGGTGAAATCTCAGACTGTGTGGAAACTAGTGGATAGATAGTTTCAAGAAACTCATCACTGAGGTGTTCTTTGCACTGTCCTTGTAGGCCAATTAGTTTATATGTGAAGGTAGCCCAGTTCCCAGGCAATTTCTCTGTTTTCTGAATTCTCACCAGCAGGCAATGCACAGGCAATGCTATGAAATATTTCTTGTTTGTTTTTGCAAGATCAATTGCCAGTGATTAAGTGCTCTCCTTTTGATACCTAGCCCAGTGGAAGTATACAATTATTAAATTTTGAGGTCAAGGAATATTAGACAGTAATGCAACTGTCTCTTCTTTAAATATTCAACATTGAAGGGATTAAGAAAGTGAAGAAAAATAAAGTCTCTAATTTCCCACCAACAGTTAGCAAGACAACTACTGTGCTGAAAAACAAAAATTCTATACCTATTATTTATGCATCATATTGGCTTGACAAACCTGGCTTTGCAAGTTATCCAGAAAGAATGAGTATCCTAGTTAGTAGAGAAATAATCAGTCTACCAGTGTATATTCAATCAATTGGACAGAATATTCATCTCTCAAATATCAGTCAGCATTTAATATAAATTCTTCTCATATGCTTTCAATTTTTCAATACCTTCAAACAGTATTATCAGGAGTTCCCTTTCCTCTAAGAGGAACAGTCAGTATACTTCAAGAAAAACTCTACTTTATGGGTCATGTGATTGAGGATGACTGGGAAAAATTTTCTTTAAGCAAACTTATTCTATGATTGAGACTCCACACTGTGCTATAAGACTGAAACATAATGCACAGTGTGGATTTTCATTATCATCACACAGGCCTTCTTTGGAGAAGTATTACTTATGCTCTTTGCTTGAGACCAATATATTTGTCTGACAATAAGTCAAAACAATGTATAACCGAACAGTTCTTTTTATTTTTCACACTGTTTTATAATGGAAAACTGCATTATTTTGTTGTTGTTCTTTGTTTTGTTTATTAACACCCACCAACATCCCACGGGTATTTTTTAGTAAACATCACTAAGACAGTGTAAAGAATATTTTGATACTATTCATTGTGACCACTTTTTTTTTAGTGGAAAATTTAATTTATTTTATTTCTTAACTTTAAATAAGCTTGACTTAATTTTGAACTAATATTTTTAAACCTAGGTGGGAATATTCATTCTGTTCCTGCTTGAGAAACTTTCTGGTATACTTGTCAAACATATTATTACTGAAAACTCCAGATGATGTTAGAAACACGTCCCACCAATTATGCTTACATGAGATACGACTAACATGTACCTTTAGAAGAAATGATTAGATACCAATTATAGATGAGGTAAACAATTATGTAGCTCAGGGGAGGAAAAAGAAGCATTCTTTAGACATAAAGTAGTATAAGTAGCAAACAAAGGAAGTTTACACTGAGAAAAATGCCAACAAAAATAAATACATAAATAAACAAATAATGACATAAATAAATAATTTCAAAATCATTGTGAAAACTTTTATTTTTCCTTGGTAGGAAGAAGAGAGAAAATATAGCTACCTAACAAAATTATATGAAGAATTTAACATTCCGGAGAATTAAAAAATGTGTAAAGTATTTATGTAAAATACTCATGAAATATAAAAAATATGAAATATAAAACAATACAAAATATAGCTTAGGAAAAAATGCAAATACATAGCAAAGGTATGTGTCATAATACTCCCAAATGTTAAATATGTTATTGAGATATAAATTGGACAAAACATGAAGAACAAACATAAAGAACAAAATATGAAAAGCAAAATATGTAAATATAAACGAATGGACACATAATATATGTTCAATATTTACCACATGAATGAATGAGATTGAAAAGTAAATCTAAAAATACCTGAAAATTTTCATCACATAGTGATTCACTTACATATTCTATTCATTCATTAAATAAATATTCATTAAATATTTATTATTTATAATTCAAAGTTGGGTGCATGCTTCCTTCCCACAAGGCACTTAGAGTTTAACACAGAAGGATAAGATAAATAAAAATGAAATATAATTTTAATTCAAAGCAATATGTAAGTAGCATTACTGAGATGAGGAAAATAGCACATTTATTATTTCATATAACATATATATTGAGAGCTATCACATATAAAGTACTTAGGATGTCCTATATTAAAGGCTTTGGGATAAAAAGATTAGTAAGATAAAGTCTCTACCGATAGGTGATTTAAGTTTTAATTACAGAGAGATAAGAAAACTACAAAAATGTAATGTGATACTTACTGTAGTGAAAACATACATGTGTTGTTATGTATGGAAGCATACCCAAGGCCATCCATTGTTACACAGAAAAACATTGCTTTACCCATGTTTTGAAGCAGTGATCAAAATACCTGTTTAAGGTAGTGAAAAGAGTAAAAGTATTTCATACAAATAATATAACATCAACAGAAGACACGGTAACACAAATAATGCAGAAAAAACTATAGGATGCAATAAAATTCACCTCGCAGAAATGGAGAAATCCATTAATCCATGGTAAATATAATTTAAAAAATCATTCTGAGAATATATATGAATTGCAAAACATATTTTGTAAAAATTATTTATATGTACATAATGTGCATAAGCATATGTAACATATATACATGTATGTTATATATGCTATAATAGCTATGTAAATATGTGCATGTAACATGTATCTACATGCATATATACATAAAATATATATCAGAATATATATACACAAATATATACATGTATATATATTCTGATTGAGATTTAAAACTTCCAAATAGAGTATGCTAGAAATTTTCAAGGAAAAAAAATTTAGCAACAAAGAAACAAATATTAGGGCACTCTCAGTCTTTAAATGTTTTTTTAAAAAATAAATAAGACTGACAGATCTCTAAGGAAGAAGGCTGTGACACAATATGTCTTTATTTAGCTACATTTTCTTTATATATAAAGACAACAAAAATATCTCCAAATCTGCAAACAAATAAAAATATGTCCTATAGCTTATCCTTTACAAATAAATTGTCCTGTATAAAAGAACAATGATAAATGAAAAGCAAATACTCAATAAAGAGGAAACTGGCTAGAAATTGGAATAAATATCAAAAGCGGTTAATCATTCAGAGATGTTTTGAATAATGATTTTGGAAATTACTTTTTAAATTACCATTTTTTTCCTGGAAGAGATATAATCCATGATATATAAAGCAAAACAAAACAAAACAAAACATAAAACAGAGAGGTAGTGTTCACAATTCCAGTGTTAATTGTGATGTGCAGTAGTAGAATTAATCAAAGCAGTGAATTTCGGTAAAGTAGATGTTGTTTTAGTTTTTATGGCTCAATAATAGCTTTAGAATGTGAAAGCGAAAACTTAAACAAAAGTTGAAAATACCCGTTAGTAGACTTAAATGTATGTTATCTCCCAAATTACCACAGGAAAAACTGTCAGCCAAAAACCAGAGCAGAAAAGAAATAGTGAAGACCACACAATGTAAAATGAGCAAAGCTAAATATATGGTTCAGGGGGAGAAAAAGTTGGGCCATTAAAAACATTCATTGATGAGCTGCTTACAAAGAAACTCATAAAATGGGAAAGATATTGAAGATAGAAATGTAGATAGTGATTTATAAGCAAATGCAAATACACAAATTATTGTAGCAAGGTGAGCATGATTAATAATAGACACTAGAAGTTTAGATGAAATAAATAATTGGAATGAAAAATTATTTTATATCAATGAAAGTACTATCTAGAAATAAAGACATAATAGTCATAAAATCTATAATATCATCCAATTATGTAAGTCAAACTGTTAAAATTAAACGATGAATTATTAAAAAAAATCAGTTGTCTTTGGGAGCTATCATGAACTATAAAGGGGAACATAAGTAAAACAATAATTTTGGAAAGCTATTTGCAACATGTGCTATCAATCTTAACTCATTTGTGTTCAGT
>NW_007735800.1:0-4908 GCF_000696425.1 Galeopterus variegatus | reverse complement strand
AAAAAAATCAGTTGTCTTTGGGAGCTATCATGAACTATAAAGGGGAACATAAGTAAAACAATAATTTTGGAAAGCTATTTGCAACATGTGCTATCAATCTTAACTCATTTGTGTTCAGTAATTCTAATGCTAAGAATCTGATTTTAACATAATAAAATGCATAGGCAAATATTTACAAATAACTATGTTTGCTAAAGCTTTACTTATAATAATGATAGTTAAATCATTATATGTTCATATGATGTTAATCTTATTCAGTCATTAAAATTATGGATTCAATTAATATTTAATGTCAGGAGAAAATATTCACAATACTGTATAAGCAGGATATATTTAATAATTGTTATGTTTTTAGTATACTTATAAATACATCATGTCGATTTTTTTTTCATTCAATTGTCACAATGGCCCTGTGCAGTAGATAATATTATTTCCCCATTTACAGATAAGGAAACTGAGGCACAGAGAAGTAATGTTTCAAGTCACATTCTAGTAAGTGGTGGACATGTGATAGTATGTAGGCAGTTTGACATTTCTTCCAGAAGCTGGGCCATTAACTACAAGGCTATGATGGAAACTATTCAAGGAACATAAAAAATAGAAAAGATTGGAAGGAAGTGCACTAAAACATTAGCTATGATTGACTCTGGGTATATGCATAGATTCAAAGTTGAAATTGACCTTCTCTTTTTATATTTGTTGTGTATTTTAAAACTTGACAGTAATAAACATGCATTCTTTTTATGACCAGAAGAGCAAATTTAAGAGCCGATCAGAACATAAAATAAAAATGAATAAAGCCATGATTTTCTATGGCTCTTTAAGGCTTTTGATGTACTTTATATTTCATATCTAATTTAGTTCTTATAATCAGAGTGACCTTGTATTTTATTATCCAAACCATGACATTCTTATTTGTACTAGAGGGTGTTACTAACATTCACACCACAAAAGCAACTGTAAACCTGAAGTGTCTGGGCAAAACAACACATAGATTCACCATGAATTAAACGATTTTGGAAGGTCAACAATGCTTATATAATGTACACAGATACTGATAGTCAACTCTGTACCCCACAAATATGTATAATCAATTATGTTTCAATAAAAAAAATTTTAAAAGGTCAATAGCACTTATGTATTCTAATCCCATTTCAGAAATGAAGAAAGTACTTAAAAGACTTGATCAAATTGTATAGTAAAATAGTGGTTCTGAAAATAGAAAAAAAATATTTTCTTGACTTAGTTCATGGTTCTTGTCATTAAAACAAAACAAAACAAAAACACTGGTGACAGTTTCATCAATGGATAGAAAGTTTTAAATCATACATTCCACAATACAGAAATCCTACAATCTAGGAATATACAAAAATATATTTGACTTAAGAGTAAAGCCACTGAAATTTCTGAACCGTCATAATGTTAAGTTAGGAAACCTGAGATTTGCGAAAGGGAATTACTAATACTTGTGATTATAGGAAATTATGGACTCATATATTGTGCATTTCAGCCAGAACTCCTCTGTATACATAGCACTAGAAAAACAATGATAGAGAATGAAACTAGATAAATATGTTTAGATGATAAAATGAGTAAACTTTTAGCTAAATTATTTGTTACAAAAGCAACTGTGGAGGGTGGCTTTAAATGAAATAGGAAATACATTGTATCAGTGACTTGGTTAGAAAGTTGAAAATATATCAAGCAATCCTGAAGGTGTCGTTTGCAGGCAAATGATATTTCCTAACGCATTGGTTGGCAGTATGATATGTATGAAAAACCGAGTTATTTAACCAATGGCAGAAAAACAACAGAAACAAAAAGAAGGGAACAAATGTGTAGTAGGTATTAATTACAGACCAGGGATGAAAAAAGTGACAGTCACTGTAAAATGTGATCTTCAAATATGTCTTGTTTAGACAACAGGGTGTTTTTATTTTATTTTATTTTTTTTCCTTTTTGTCTTTTTTCGTGACCAGCAACGGATTGCAACCCTCAGTGTCGCGCCCGCACTGGACTAGGACCGGCAACGGGATCGCAACCCTCGGTGTTGCTCCCGCACCTCACTCAGCCAGTGAGCGGCCGGTCTGTATGTGGGATCCGAACCCTCAGCGGGAGCGCCCCCGCACTCCCAAGCAGCGCACTGTAGCAGTGCGCCACCGGGCTGGCCCCTACAACAGGGTGGTTTTTAATGATTTTGAGCTTAAAACACTTTAACAGGTCAGCAGGAATTCTAGTTTTTACATCCCTCTGTTCCCCACACCCAGGTCCCCAGCAGGGCCTCTGTTAACTCTGGTGATGCTTTGCTAAGAAACCAAAAAAAAAAAAGCTCTTGCTCTGGGAACATGCAGCCTTACGGCATGCAGCTTTGTGAGCAGAGAATGGTTGGAATTGTGGCCCCCATTTGCTACTGAGATTTTGAGATTTAGAAACTGCATACTGTTGCATGGACATACTTGCTATTGGCTTATACCCTACCACTTTGCAAATTCATGTTACCTGTCTTGCGCCTGAGGGTAGAATTAGACTCTGTCTTTATGCCATCTTAATAGTCATAGTCTAATGTAAAGAAATTTAATTGGCCAGTAGGTAATTTAGTTCAAAAAGAAAAAAGGAAAAAAAAAAAACTAATTTTTTTTCTCACAATGAATTATTTGACTTTTTCCTTTACTGATACAAACATCTGGAATATACAGTGTTTAATGTTAAGAAGAAAATTAAAAAAAAAATTAAAAAAAGGAAAATTAGCTCGACATGGCAAAATATGGCAAGATTTTTTTAGGCATCACTGAAAAGGAGATTGATATTGAGCCCCTTGCATAGTTAAATACATTCTTGAAAAAATACTCTAGAGTTTACACTTAGATATAATCAATAGAATGGCATATTTAATAGAAGAATTTACTAACATCACTACTTTTATGCTTTTTCAAGTAAAGGGAAATACATGTCTTGAGAGGTTAGTGGGAAAGCCATCCAAATGAAAAAGGGGTCAAAAGGAGTGGATATGATAAAGTATAAAGAAAACAAAAGGATCTTTATATTTATGGGTAAGGTCACGCTGCAATCCTTTTTAGCATACTTAGGTGGACTAGAGTAAATAATATCTGCTAACTTAATGTCATTTTAATAATAACTTAATTTACACACAAAGGTTTATTTTAAAGATAAATGGATAGTTCTCCTTTCCTTTGAGGAAAATAAGTGGGCTAGTTGGCTGGGGGAGTATGGAAGAGAATTTCATTGTTGATGACTTCCAGGTTTGAGATGGTAAAGAAAAAATACAACTGACTCCACACCTTTTGCCTCTGTTGGTGACCATTGTTATGTGATAGTTCAATGGCTTAGGTGCCAATAAAACATCCAACTTACACATTTTTGTGGCATCTTTTGCTTATATGTGTCCTCCACAGGCTTGTCTGTGTCATCCCGTAGGCCGTGTTCAGTGGGTGTAACATGTCGAACACTGAGAGTACATAGCTTAATCTATCAGAAAGTATTAGATAAATTAAAATTCATATAAAATAGAGTACAGGAGGAAGTACTGGAATGGGTTAAGAAGATGAGACCATGCTGTAATTTCATTTCCTGGGAATTTTTTAAAAGTTTTAAAAGTGTGTTTTTAAAAGCTCCAAAGATAATTCTAGATATGGTTTTACCCTCCTGGGGGTTTTTCAGACTACTAGTCAATTCCTCCCTTAAGCCTACCTTTACATATTAATTTATCCTGTATTCCCAGGTTTTGCTCTTTTAGCTTTGTCCATGTAATGTGCCATGTTATCTTTATAATGAGAGGATGGGATAGATCCATTATAGTAAAAGGTATATGCTGTTAATGAGTTTCTAGCTAGCTATCAAGGCATAATCAAATGTGGTTTATCTTGGTAAATGAAAGTTTGAATGGAAAATTAAGCTCCCATACTGACTGTAGAAGTGCAGTGGATCATTTCGTTCTTTAATGTTACACTTCACGGGACACACTTCACAGAGCAGTGAATCATGCTTACTACAAGGAGCCTTTACTTTAACGACGGCAGATAATGCAGCAGAGGTGAATAAAAAGCGTTAGCAGTCTTAACTTTCTCTTGCAGTATTCTCGTGTGGGTGCCTGATGTACAATTTAAAAAGTACATATGCTATTTTATAGATTGGGACTTGGGATCCAGCCAGTGGCCTGAATATGACAGAAAGTCAAAAGGGAAAACCAGCCAACATCACAGATTCCTTATCCAATCGTTCTTTGATTGTTACTACCATTTTGGTAAGTATTTGTTTTTCCATTTTTTTAGACAAATGCAGATAAACATGGAAGTGGATTGAAAAGGATATTATAATTGGAACAGTAATGAAAAAACATAATGTATTTTATAGTTATTTAGCAATTACCGTATAACAGATGAGTCAGTGTTAATTTAGTCAGTTTTATTTTGTTAGTCTTCAATGATGTAAATTATATGAATGTTTGGGTTGTTTATGTTGATTAATAATACAGCTTCATGTATTACTGGAAATCTTCACATTTCTATAAAATTAGTTACTATTGAAAAATTGTCAATGTCAAGATTTGAAAAATACAAGAACATGTAGCTATATAAATATAGTTAAGTGAAAAGCCAAATGTGAACTTTGCTTCTGCTTTAATTTCCTGCAAATTTATTTCAGGGGGCATGACATTTGTTTTCATGAGTTTTTCCATTATAATTATATTCTAACCTTGCTTTCAATTTCATCATTTTTATCTCGGTGAATCACTTTCACTTTACGAATCTTCCTAATGAAATCAAATAGCAAGTGCTTTTTTTTTTGAGCCAGAAGTATTTTCACCACTAACAGAATTCAATTATACCGGTAAGCTAGACATTTTACCCCTCTTGTAATTATATATTTTAATTAGATCACACAGTAATG
>NW_007735799.1:87955-90013 GCF_000696425.1 Galeopterus variegatus | reverse complement strand
GGGGAAAGAAAGGACATAAATATATGTTTAAATATCATCACCATTCAAATATGCATGTATGTGTATGTACAGATGCATATTTATATACATGTGTGAGTATAGAAGTACATATATATTTTATATAATTAAGTAATTCCTGCCCAACCAACCTGTGGGTACAAATGAAATATACTAACTTTAATTTTTCCAAGTTCAACGCCCCCCACAGCTGACATAAAAGTTCAGAAATGTCTTCCCACCCCCCAAAAACTTTCCCTCTCCCCAGGTTATTCCTGGGTAAGGTCTCAGTGGCCTAAATCCTTAATGAGCATATCAAAGAAACCCCACCTCTGGGTGTAAACTTAGAGAGCTGAGAGAGGGCAGGATCAGAGCTCCCACTACCCCCACATTGGGTACTTTGGCAAGTATGCAAACTACACAACTGTGCATGACAGCCTGCTACCTAAAAGTCACTTACAGGAGATGCTTCTCCACTGTGTGCCCAACACACCCTGCCGTTCAAAAAAAAGCTCCTGCCTCTTTGGGGATTCCTAAACCTTCCATGCATATCTTGGGAGAAATTCTTAAGCCGCAACCTGGTGAAATAACAAAATTAGATAAAATAGAGCCTCTGAAGTAGACATTTCTCATTAAACTCAGAATTGCTTATTCATTCTGACCTCATGGATACTGATTGTGGTGTTCCCAAGCATTGTTTTCCTTCTCTGGGCAAAAAAAAACAATGACATTGTTTCTGACCATCATCTACTTTAAGATGATGGTCAGAAACAATAAGGGAAAGGGGGTGGGGCAAGGTGCCGCTGAGACCCACAGGACGCCTGACACCTGTCCTTTGTGGATTCCCCTCCCCCCACCCATTTCCTCTTAGTGCAGGTTCTGGTTCCCATGACAGCTCTGATCTCCTCCCATTTCGATTCTTCCTTTCAGCCTATTAAAAAAACCAAGTTGCCTTAGAATAAAGACTTTCAAAAATAAATAACCTAGTTTAGATGATCAGCAAAGTCCAATAGTTACCCATGCTTAAGTTTCAAAAATAAGGAAGACTTCTTACATTAATATAATATCCAAGACCAAAAATTTCCCTTCCTTTTCTCTTAAGCTTTGGAGTAAAATAACTCTAAATTTAAACTTACACCAAATCACGTAAATTCTCCATCTGGAGCCCGATTCTGTTAATATGTCCTTTGGGATCCATCTCCCTCTCTGTCTTTCCTTAATGTGAATTTATAAATCCTTAATACAATCTTCTGGCTCTCTTAATGAAGAGGATTTCCGTGGTAAAGCGAAAGTCATCAGTGTCTTTAAACATTCACATCCACACTCCTAAACTAATATGAGCATTTTGTCCCATAAGAAATAGTCATACAAGGGCTGATCCATGGCTCACTCGGTAGAGTGCGGTGCTGATAACACCAAGGCTACAGGTTCGGATCCCTATATAGGGATGGCCAGTTCGCTCACTGGCTGAGCGTGGTGCTGACAACACCAAGTCAAGGGTTAAGATCCCCTTACTGGTCATCTCTAAAAAAAAAAAAAAAAGAGAAAAGAAATAGTCATACAAAATGTAGCATGACCACAGGACAGAGTGAAGGAAGACTAATTTTGAAAATTTGGAATCCATAGAGCTAAGGATAACACTTACATGATATTTATGATGTGCAAGACATTGTTCCAAGAACATGTATTAACATGTTTAATCCTCTCAAGATCTTGAGATATAGTAATTGTTATTATCCCCACATAACAATTGAGAAAACCAGGGCAAAAAGAGGTCAGGTAACTTTCGTGGTAGCATATATGGTTAAGTAACAAAGCTAGAATTATTCTGGGTCTAAAATTTACACCAGCTCACCAAACCTACATATGAGGTAGAATCCTCCAGATGCAGCACAGCCAAAGAGATAGGCTTCATTGTCTCTTAGAACTACCTCAGCCAGTGTTTTTGTAGAGTCCAGGGACCACCCACATCAGAAGGACCTTGTCAATAAGTGCAAACTCTTATTTGACAGCTTAGGAAAATGCCAAAGATAAATGGGTTTGCTACCAGCAAGCTCAGGG
>NW_007735799.1:83921-87514 GCF_000696425.1 Galeopterus variegatus | reverse complement strand
CTTATTTGACAGCTTAGGAAAATGCCAAAGATAAATGGGTTTGCTACCAGCAAGCTCAGGGCAGAGAGGAGAAGACATCACACTGTGTTTTAATTATATAAGGGTTGGGAATATTAAAATTACTCTTTTAAAAATACATTAAATTACCCCTAAACTACAACAAACATCTTTTACCATGTCATTATTTTTTGGTAATTCTTATTTACACTCATGTTAAAGAACCAATGAGAGTTAAAGAAGGACTAAAAAGAAAGCCTATAATGCAGTGGACTTGGCCTTAAGAGAATTATCCAATCCCCAGCAATAAATAAAGGATGGTGGAAATTCTTTAAATATCATTATTTACCTACAAAGATTTATGAATTTTGTGTTAAAATTCAGCTTCTAAAACATTTAAGCCTCCATAAATCCATTTTACTTTTAATAGATTAATTATTAGGGATAATATGAGTGAAAATACCCATAATATGACATGGGTATTTCATAAAAGTGATCATATGAGTGGAATACATGATTCTCACCGTATGTCTTGAACCTCAATCTAAATCAGGTTTACTTACACAATTTCTTTAAGATGTCACAAGAAGAACTACCTGTGCTTAGCTTTCTATTTCTTGTGGAGGACTCAATAACTAATTATCTCTCTCTGCCCTTAGGTCTGGTCAGTGAAGCCCCATCTTATGTGAGGGGTTAGCATTTATGTTAAATATGTAGGTCTAAATTCCATACTAGAAATACATACACAATGCTACAAGAGTATAAACTACTGGTTGCCTGGTGCTGGAGGTGGGAGAAAGATGAATTTCAGAAAGTCTTCATTAAGAAGAGACTGTATTTTGAGGAATAAATTCTCCTGTAATGCAGGATAGGTAGAAAACTATAACGCAGACAGTAGTATCAGAATGTGCAAATGCATGGAAACATGAAAGAATGTGGGGTGTTTGGGGAACCACAAGCAATGCCCCATGCCTGGTGTCTCCAGCAGGTGCAACCTTTGGAGTACTTTTCAAATTCTACTGAGTAGCAACTTTTGAAGCTGTAATGAAGGGTAGAAGCAAGGTTGACTCAGGGTCTTGGGCATCAGACCAGGGATGATGGGCTTGATCTTGTAAGTAGCCTTGACTGAAGGTACAGACAGGGGAAGAGCTTCATATTTGTGTTTTAGAAAGTTCCCATAGTCAGCAACATGATGAGTAGATTGCCCAGTTGGGAAGCATCTGGAATTGTCCAGGTAACTAGAGATCAGAGTATAAACTAAGAAAGTGTAGGTGAAGAAAGTAAAAGAAAACAAATACCGTACTGTTTAAATCAAGTCAAATATTACTACATTTCCCTTGGGAAGCATTATCAAAATATGTAAGGTGAATCTCTCTTAAACAGAATACATCCTGATTTGACTTATGCCTCAAATTATTCCTGTAAGCAGCAAATGCAGCTTAAAATTTTTAGAAGGTTCAAAAAATACAAATTCAAAATAAGTTTACTCATTTACTAGATTATATACACACACACACACACACACACACACACACACACACACACACACTCTGGATGTGAATTTGTAGATTGTAAAACTGAACAAACAAAGAATAAACCAAATTGGGAACCATGCAGTGGGCTTGGCCAAGCCAAGTACAGCAATCTCATACTGGACCCTGCAGCTGAATCAAACACAATTTCATAAAAACCAGGAGGTTAAGGGGATTCCAAGAGGGATGTTACTACTTAGAATTTCCATTTCCTTTGTGTTAAAATCTGGGAACTTTATTTGATTTCTTCAATATAGCTTAGATGAAAGAAAATATCATTATTAGAATGGCCATTTTTTAATAATCCAGACCCCCCAGATTAGGGCAACCATGTAGTTCATAGTGTAAGATTATTTTTTAGTTTTGTAAAATGCAGATGTCTTCTTATCAAATCTTGCTACTGTCACAGGTTATCTGTGATTTCTTCTCTATAGCCATGCTCCCCTATTTCTTGCCTACAAAACCCCAATTTTCTTCAGTTTGGGGTACCTGTATTCTTCAGAGGAAGCTGGGTCTCACAGTCCTGAGGGAAATCACAGAAATTCTCCTTTCTCACCAGGGATTGATTTTGTAATGGCTAATGATAAAGCTCTGACAAAGAACATGAAGGCCAATAAAATCCAAGCCATCTGGGCAAAGTTTCTGCCGTTGTTCTGCTTTTAATGCAGCTAAGTGAAGGGTGGTGCTCACAGTTGTAGCAGCTCTGCAGCAGCACCGGTGAACAAGACCATCACACTGAGCATGGTACAGCAGAACAACAAAAAGTCTTGGCTTTTCAATGACACCATTGAACTTGCTGAAGAAACCAAACTCAGAGCTAGCACCCTACCTCCAGACTTTTTATGATATTAGATAATAAATATCCTGATCATGTAAGCCTATTGATTAGCATTTCTGTTGGCTGCCAAACACATCCTCATCAACATCCCATACTCAGTGAGACACACATTTCTGTCAAAGGTGGGGTCACTTCTGCTTGGCTTGCAATCCGAATTTGATAACGTCTTCTTATGCAAGCCTCCCTCCCATCAGTACAGTGTTGGACACCCAGTGCCCATTAGATAAAGGAGTTTTTCTCAGCACTTTTCAAAATTTATTTCTATGAAAACTGTACAGAAGTTCTCCAATTTACAATAGCTCTACTTTATGATGATGTGAAAGCGATGTGTTCAGTGGAATCCAGTCTTTGAGTACCCAAACACCTTCTGTTTTTCATTTTCAGTACAGTAGTCAATACCTTACATGAGATATTCAATACTTTATTACAAAATAGACTCTACATTAGATGATTTTTCCCAGTCATAGGCTAATGCAAGTGTTCCGAGCACATTTAAGGTAGGCCAGACTAAGCAATGATGTTTGATAGGTTAAGAATATTAAATGCATTTTCGACATCATTTTTCCAACTTACAATGGGTTTATCAGGATGTACATAACCCAATTATAAGTTGAGGAGAATCTGTATTTTGAGTTATACATTAGACTGTTTCTTTTGGACAAAACAGGAAAGTATATCAATTGTCACTTTGCCTCTATGACTGGGGAAGCAAAAACAAAATTATTCCTATACCTCTGTTGGACTTTGGGAGCAAGTAAGTTGAGATGGTTAGAATCCATTTCCGTTTTTATGCATATTCTTGCCATTTTCTGCAACATGCTGTTTTTGGTCCCAGTACTATTTTGTAGATTTGATGGAGTAAATTATGAATTCCATTGTGCAGAGCCTCCAACTGAGATCCAGAAAGGTGGAATTATCATATTATAAAGCCAGAGAATAGTATCCCATAGGTCCAAAACTTTTCCCTCTAGACCATATTGTCTAAAAGAATGAAAAATCAGAGTGCTTTATGTGCTATTATAGACATTATTACTGATAGCACATGCATTTTATTAATAACACCATGGCTAATGCTGTGAGGGGGTTTTTGCTTTTCCATCTCTTTTCTGCAAACCCCCATATGTTCATAGTAAGCAGTTTCAGATTAAAGGTAAATTGAGTCGAGTGTCCTTTGATTGTAAAAATATTTGAGCCTCCTGTTGGATTCAAACTATCCATGCCATAAG
>NW_007735799.1:59498-83593 GCF_000696425.1 Galeopterus variegatus | reverse complement strand
CTCTAGACCATATTGTCTAAAAGAATGAAAAATCAGAGTGCTTTATGTGCTATTATAGACACTATTACTGATAGCACATGCATTTTATTAATAACACCATGGTTAATGCCGTGAGGGGGCTTTTGCTTTTCCATCTGTTTTCTGCAAACCTCCATATGTTCATAGTAAGCAAAGTTTCAGATTAAAGGTAAATTGAGTCAATTGTCCTTTGATTGTAAAAATATTTGAGCCTCCTGTTGGATTCAAACTATCCATGCCATAAGTGTAGAACAAGGACAGCAGAGCCATGTAAATGCAAGCATGAGGACACACGCTGCCCACTTCCTACATGCTGACTGTGGGGACACACTTTGTCTGCTGGGTCACTAAAGCAGTAACACCTCAGGGGGAAAAAAGTCATTTCTGGTAAAGGATTACAGATAGCACGGTGAAGGACTATTCTCTCAAAATAAGAACAACCCTACCTTGCATTGAATTGACAAAATGGGAGTAGACAGGAAAGAATTTATCTTCATTCCTATAATAGTTAGGACGTTTTGAAAATAAGCAACAGAATCCAATGACAGGATTTGCAATTCTAAGGCAATTTGGCTTTAGAAACAAATGGATCCAGGAATGGTAACAAAACCCTTTTTCCATTCCTCACCTCTGCAATTATCTTCATGACTGCTTCTTCCTCTTTATTCTCTCTTGAAACCAGTTTTCTCTTCCTTACAAGTCCAAACAGTGGAAAATATAGTCATCAGCAGTCTAGTAGCTCATTCATTGAGTCCAAATTTCAAAATTCTTGGAGGTTGGCTCAGTTGGGTTCAAGTGTCCATCTTCAGATCAATCAATCAGTGGAAAATATAGTCATCAGCAGTCTAGTAGCTCATTCATTGAGTCCAGATTTCAAAATTCTTGGAGGTTGGCTCAGTTGGGTTCAAGTGTCCATCTTCAGATCAATCAATTCTGGCTATGGGAAGGTGCTGTGATTGGACCATTTGGAACCACTTGACCTCTTGTGAACCAATCAGCCATGACCAAGGAGCAGGGTAACGCTGAGCAAACAGCTACCTGGGTTTTCATGTAGTGGGGATGAAGGAGGACAGTACTCAGGAAAGAATCAGAAAGGATGAAGCTTCCAAAGTGATGCTTATCTTCAGATCTGGCAGGATAATTTGCAGACCCCAATGGGAAATGAAAATGTGGGGCCCTTTATTCAAAAACTATTAAGAATTTCAAGCAACAGAGTATTAGGCAAAGTGTGAGGCCCTTCTGAGTGCAGGACCCTGTGTGGCTGCACAGGCCATATGCCTATAAAGCTGGCCCCAAGTGACTTCTATGATTCCCTTTTAAAAGCCAATTTTTTTTTTTGCGTGGCAGAGTTTGTCAAGTTTGCAAGTCAATAAACAATATGCATTTATTAAGGGCCTCATCAATAAATGTGCTCATCTTCCCCACAACATCGTGATATAGGTATTCCACTTAATATATGAATAAAACATTTAGAGAGAAAGAATCTTCGCCCAAATTCTACAGACCCAGCAATTCCAAACTCAAGTCTTTTGACCTAAGGTAGGGGAATGTTCTTACTCTACATAACAAAAACATAAAATTTATTAATGTTTTAGGTAATGATTTTTAGATTTTCCCCCTCTTCAAAGTTTTTTTTTCAATTTAATTAAATGGTGGTAGCAAATCCATGGCAGAATTAGAGAAGTATCCTTTTCTGCCTTGATCACAATCATATTATTATAATACATGAAAATATTATTGTGTTAATCACTAAAAGATGACCAAGAACGAAAATGGCAAACAGCCCTAATATTAGAACCACTTTATGTTAATATTTCCTACATAGTACAAGTACAACCTAAATGTTGACTGGGGTCACCTTGTCCAATACCCTTCTCAGTATTTTTTTTTTACATTCCTAAGGACTTAGGTACTCATGGTAAGTCTATCTCTGAGTTTCTGTCTCCCTCCCATGCACAATCCCCCAAACACTCACATCTCACCTGCCACAGACATAAATTTTTTCATTCGAACCATGCCAACCCAGCACTTAAACCCAGCCCCTTTACGTGGATCTCCCTAAAGCCAATCACACAGTTATTGGCATGTGTCACATTTTACTAAATGTTTGTCTTAACATTGCAGCAGCAGAACAAGACAAAGACAAGTGTTAGGCATCTGCTTCAGGGGAACATCTCCAGCCCCCTTGCCACTGGGATCCCCCTGTGGCCATTCTTCTGGGATGGAACTTGCCTCTCATGTGGCTTGGCCTCTTCTTTTCTCAGAGACCATCTCATCCTCCGCCCTCTTTCCCACTGTCTCAGAGAATGTGGGTCCTTTGACCTATTCTGCAGCTGGCCTATCTTTAGCTCCCCAAAGACTCATTCCTGTCTCTGCTAAACTGTCTCTCACTATTTGACCAATACAGAGAGCACTGGCTTAGATTTTGACATTTAAGACCCTCTCTACCTCCCTCTGTCCCCTCCAAACCACCACCAGCAATTTCTTTAATTGGAAGGAAACAGCAAAGAGATTGGATTTTCTATTAATATGAATCCTGCTACTCACCACCACGCCAACCGCCTCTCCCCGTGCGTGCTTCAGTGAAGCTTTTCCTCAGAAGGCAGAAGAGCCCACAGACAGCTTGGGGTTTAAATACAAATTTTACTTCACCGCACTACATTGGGAATGAGTAAAATAAGCTCCTTTATCTGTTTCATAAACTGCAATTCCATTTTAGCTTATTTTAATCACAATTTTCTTTTGTTTCTATAGAAACAAAGAAATCAAATGCCAGCCTTTAGTGTTCATACATGAGAATTTTCAATTTATAAAACCGTCTTTCTCTATCGTTTTAATGTCTAGCAAATTCAAAAGTGCTGTTAAAACCAAGTTATTTATCATAAAATCTATACTAAAAAATATCTCCACCCCCAAGAAAAGCAACAGTAAACAAAATTAAACTATATATTACAATGTTCCTGAAACTATTAACGCCATGAACTAACAAAGCATTGTGAGATGACACTTTGCTTGGGCAACTTGGTTTTATAAGTTCTATGTTTTTAAATGCTATTTCCTTCTTTAATAATTACTTTTGAGTGGCTGATCTGTTACTTCTTATAGCTTTTAAAAATGAAATGGAAATTATTCTTGCGCATTTCACAATGGAAATATTACTTAAAAGTACAGGAAGATATTTTGAGATGTGGGGTGGCCAGTAAGGGATTTAACCTAAAGAAGTCTGGAAATTCAACTTTGGAAACTTTTTGAGTGTGCATTAGGCTTAATATGCTCTGGTAGGGTAGGGTGGAAAGTGTCACAATGACTTGAATTAGAATCCCAGTATTGCCATTTATTAAGCAGTTGAGTTCAGGTAAATTATTGATCCTACGTGCCTCAGTCTCTTTATCTGTAAAATGGGGGCAAAAATCTATCTTATACAATTATTGCTTAGAATAAACAGGTTAATAATAATAATAGTCACTTCTCTTTGAGCACTTTACAAACATGATCTCGTATAACCCTCAGAGCAACTCTATGTATGAGGCAATAATATCCCCATTTGTCTAGCAAGAAAATGAAGATTCAGAGGAGTTAAGTAACTTGTTCAAGCATGAAGTTGGACTGGAATTCAAACCTAAATCTCTGATTCTAAGTCTTGTGCTCTGAACTTCTATGCTTTTCTACTGCAGGCTCATTTTACATCGGTTTTTTGTCTCCCATTTTTGAAAGGCAGTGGTTCTTAAAGTGAGGTCTCCGCACAGCAGCAGCAGCAGCATGCGGGAACTTGTTAGAAAGGCTCAGTCTCATGCCTCACCCCAGATGCGTGAATTAGAAACACGGAAAATGGGCTCGACAATCTGTTTTAATGAACTCTCAGATGATTGTGATACATGCTAACATTTGAGAACCACTCCATAAAGATTACAAATGAGCACACAATTTGGGGGGCTAAAAATCAATACGGGGACAGAAAGACACAATTACCATAATACAACTTTAATCCTGATAAATGCAAAAAAAGAGATCGATAAAGTGCAAAGAGGAAATAATGGGGGTGAAGATTAATTCAGAATGAATGCTCTGGGAGTTTGAGCAGGGCTTTGAAGAATGGGTAGAACAAGCAAAAATGAGGATAAAGTTGTGGGGGTGGGGGACATCGGTGAAAAGCGTCATTAAGGTAACCCAGCTGTCTCCTGTGCTGGAGTGCAGGAAGATTGGGAGACACGAGGTTTGTCAGACTAAAGACGAAAGCTGGAGCCAAGCAGAGGTCTAAGGAGTATATTCTGTGAGCAATCATGAAGGTATTAGCAGCTTTCAAGAGAGGAAATAACATGGCAATAGCCATACTTTGGAAAGAGACATCTGAGGGCAGTGTGGAGCATGGTGAGGGAAGAGGGTGGTGGCCGAGAGTCACCCTCAGACCCCAGAGCACCTCTCCCTGCCTAGGGCATGAGTTGAGCCCCTTAGCAAAATTGGCCACACACTGTATGCACATCTGCAAATTACCAGTGTGGACAGCATGCATATGAAGGCCGAGAAATAATCCCTTCATCCTGTACTACCTGATCCCTGTTACTTTTCCTTTTGAGTGCTTTCTTTCTGATTATGAAACTCATACTTCTCCATGTAGAAATTTATAAAATTTAGAGAACTTTAAAAATGATAATAGAAATCAAACATAGAGCATTGTTAACTTTCTGTGTGTGCGTGTGTGCATATATGACATATATATCCACATATATATATGGGTCTTACCTTAATACAACCATCTTTATTCTTGTCCACATCACTGAACATAGTGGGCATTTTTCCATGTGATTAAATATTATTTGGAAACACAATTTTGATGACTACATAATGTTCTAGCTCATGGTTATTCTGTGGTTTATGTAATGCTCTGATGGCCATTCTTCTATAACAAACCTTGCCTACAGTTCTAAATTTTTAATCATCTTCATAAGTAGATTCTTACAGGTGGAATTAAGGGCCATATTTTAGAGATAAGTCCTACTCTACCCTAATCTCATATCGTGAGATTGGTCTCCAGAAATGCTGCACTATTCTACTTTTCAATCAAAGTTCATGAACATATCAATCTTACCATAGCCTCACCAGAATTATTATTTGATTTATCTCTATGCATGTTTTTTGTAACAATATAATACTGTTAGAATTGATATAACACAACACTTGTGTTGCTTTTTGAGCACAGCCCGATAGTGACTTGCCTGACATTTTCCAATTACAACCAGTTCCCCCCCAAAACCACTTTTCTAATACAGCCATCATCAGCCTATGAGTACCAACATATGCTGTCAGTAGCTATCAATAAATTTCCAAACTATGAGAAACTGCAGAGTGAAATGTCTCAGAGACCAAAGGAAAATCCTATGAGAACCAGGAGACAACAAATAAATCTGGCTTCTGGACCTACAGCAGATTCATTTATTAATCCATTCATTTTAGTAATATACAGGGTGATAAATTTGAAACAACATACATAAAGGGCTCCATTGATTATGAACAGAACATTGGGTGCAGACAAGATTTTCTTAATGCATGAGAGGTTAAGAATGATCGCTTTTGATGTTAATTGGAAGAATTCTCTGTAGGGTAGGTACACTCTTGACAAATGAGTTCTCAGTTAATTTCAGGGCACGGTAAGTAAGTGGTACACTCTTTAAGAACCAGTTTTCCTCTCATTTATCAATACGGTGGCCTATAATGCTATATTTAAAATTGCTTTGGCTTAGGATTACTTTCTTAAAAAATTAAGTTCAGAGTGAGGTCAAGTACATAACCACTTTGTTTTTCATTGGTAATGAATAGTTTACAAAAACAGAAAATGTACTATTTCTCTCTGAGTTGGCCTGAGAAACCCCTACTAACACACACTCAGCTCACAATATCACCTTCTCTGTAAAGTCTTCTCAGCTACGTCCAGGTTGTATTAGTTAGTGTTTTTTCTCTGCTTCTTTGATTGCTTTTATCTGTCTCTGTTATGTCATTTGCCATGTTACACTGGAATCAACTGGTACCATGCTGGTCTCCCCACCTGAACTGTGAGCCTCTGAAACCAAAGGTCATGATTTTGTCGCATCGCTAACACGTCGCACCGTGCCCATCATCAGTACTTCTTGTTGAATAAATGGATCGACGGGACAGGGGTAATAGCAGCAGTGCAGTGGGGACACACAGCGTCCACTGGCTTTGCAAGAATCTAAGTAAAAAGATGAGGAGGCTATGAAGTAACATGGTGATAGTGGGAAACAAAGAGTGTTAATTACTTTTAGTTTACCAAAGTCAGTGGAAGTTTATTTTAAGAAAACATAGGAAAGTAAGGAGAAAATGGTTGTAGAGACTGTTGATTGCCTACCCATAATCATTTAGCATTTTCTTCCTTACCAATAGAACCCTTATCTAATGGAACAGCACTACGTCCAGATTTTTTGAACCACATTTCCCTGCCTCCCTTGCAGATCAGGCTGGTTATGCAACACTGCTTTGGTCTTCTCTCTCAATGTGAGAGAAGATTATTGGGTGCTGCTTGCAGGAAAGCTCTTCTTAAAGAGTGGCAGACTCAGTTGGCAGATGCACTTTTGTTCTGTGATCTTCTTCCTGCCTGAACCGTAGAAGCAATGGCTAGAATTCAATGAGCTTGAAAACATAAGAACAAGCATCACAGTGGCTGTCACGCTGACCCTTGCATCAGTCTATCCATAAAGTCAGTGGAAGTTTATTTTAAGAAAACATAGGAAAGTAAGGATAAAATGGTTGTAGAGACTGTTGATTGCCTACCCATAATCATTTAGCATTTTCTTCCTTACCAATAGAACCCTTATCTAATGGAACAGCACTACGTCCAGATTTTTTGAACCACATTTCCCTGCCTCCCTTGCAGATCAGGCTGGTTATGCAACACTGCTTTGGTCTTCTCTCTCAATGTGAGAGAAGATTATTGGGTGCTGCTTGCAGGAAAGCTCCTCTTAAAGAGTGGCAGACTCAGTTGGCAGATGCACTTTTGTTCTGTGATCTTCTTCCTGCCTGAAACGTAGAAGCAATGGCTAGAATTCAATGAGCCTGAAAACATAAGAACAAGCATCACAGTGGCTGTCACGCTGACCCTTGCATCAGTCTATCCATCTTACAAGTGTGACAAATATGGTGAGATAAACCTGACAGGGCTTACCATGTAACTTGGGAATTCCCTGGATCTAGAGGTCAAACAAGAGAGTAGAGACCAAGATAATGTGAGGTTTTGTGGTTTTAACACTGGGAGAAGTCTATTTCCACATACAAAGAAAATAGCTGAAACAAAAGGGAAAGGATAGGAGAGCTGGCTTAGAGAGGCAGTTGATGAGTTTGACTTGATATCCTGAGCTTGAGGAATCCAGGTGAAGATAACAAGCTTAAGAGAAAAATTATGGTGGCCCAGCCCTTTGGGTGGAGATAACTAAAGCAGAAGTGTATGGGTTTGCTCAAAGATAAAGGATCAGGCAAGAAGATAACAAGCTTAAGAGAAAAATTATGGTGGCCCAGCCTTTTGGGTGGAGATAACTAAAGCAGAAGTGTATGGGTTTGCTCAAAGATAAAGGATCAGGCAAAGGGAAATGATTAAGGACAACAGACTGCTGAGCAAGCACCTTAAGGCAACAGAAGAGGATTCATCAGATTTGGAAAGAAAACAAGAACAGCACAGGAGAAGGCAAGTGAGGGAATTTTCCAGATCATCAGTGATGTAAAACAGCAAAGAAAAGTCATTCACAAATTGTCATGGGGCAGGTGTGTGTGAAGAATACAGTTTCAGTATCTGCGGAGGGGGGGAGGGGGAGCTAGAGATTCAAAATCCATGAAGAAATGCTTTCCATGAGATGGTCTCTGACTTAAGATGGTTCAATCTACAATCTTTTGACTTTATGATGAGTCTATAGAGATATTAAATGCATTTTCAACGTGATATTTTTGACTTATGATGGTTTTATCAGGACATAGCCTGATAAAAGTTGAGGAGAATCTGTACTCTCAATGACAATGAAAAAAGGAATAGAGAATGCCATATACCATATACCATAAAGAGGTAACAGGCTAGTCGTTCCAAGGAACAGATTAAAAACCGTTTACTCATTGGATAAAGAATATATTTTAATATTTAACCGAATTTAATATTTACTAAATTCCTACATTTCATATGTATATGGAGTATAAAGTAAACTACCGGTCACATTTTGGGCCAGTTAGGTTTTTGGTAGTGAATATTCATTTTTTGAGACACCAAGCACCCTATGGAATCCCTAATGTAGGAATAACTTTGAAACAATATATTGCTATTTTGTAATCAAGAGACCATGGGTTTAATGTTTTAATTCCACAATGATTTTATTATTTCCTTTGCATACGTATATTTACACTTTCTCACCTTCCTCTCTTTAATGGTGAAAATTGGATGCTAAAAACTGCCCAGAACAGCATTGCTTCATAATTGGCATTAGCTCAGCAAGAGTTTTCCACTTTCTCCTCTCAATCCTTATATTTAGCCCAGACTATATTTTGGATCTGACCAAGAAAGCTCACACTGGCACTGCCCATGTCAACTCACCTAATAGGATCCTGTACAGTACGTAACTCCATGGAGGAAGGGTTCACAAAATACTCAATGATCGAACCAAAGATCATTTGCCATTTTCCTTTTCATTCTCAGTAGAACATATAAGAAGCCAAATATTCCATGTGCCATAAGGGTACCGACCGGTCAAATGATGTTGCCAACAACCCCATATAATTACACTTCTCATATGTCTGTATTTGAACTGGCATCCAGAATTACAAGTATATAAAATTTTCATCATCATCATCATCATCATCACCATCATCATTTTATGCATTTATTAATAGCCAGCAATTTCTAGCATTAACTATGTGCCAAATATTTTATAGACATCATTTCATTTACTCCTTCCAACAATGCTAATCCCATTTCTCAGATGATTAAATTGATGGTCAAAGATTTTTACTAGCTTGTGAGGGACACAGAGCTAGAAAGTGGAGTAGCTGAGATTTGAACCCACATGTGTTGGATCGTAAACTTCCAGTCACTATGATTCACTGACTGTCATATTATCATGGACACTACAATTTTAAAAGTATTTTTATAATACTTCGTTCTTTATAATGGCCCAATTAAAATGGGTATAATTATTCTTCATTTGTCTTAATAATTTTACCACAGGAAACTGAGCCTCAGAAACATGCCCTAGTCACTTAGCTAATAATAGACCATGTCAGCATTCAAACTTAGATACCTCACTCCAAACTCCAATTCTCTTCTTCTTTAAAATATTTTACCTTGGAACATAAAGCATGTTCATAAGATCTGGCCTCTGCTGTAGTGACCACGTGCCTGTATTACAACCATTGTGATAATTTTCTTTGTTTGTAGTTATCTATTTAAAAAAATGTTCTCCATAGGTTTCTAAAATCCAGTAATCCACATTAGAGATGGATCAACCAGATCGTTTGGAACAAGGCTCTGGGGTCGATCATTTTTAGAACCGAAAGCAGAGCAAACCATTTTTGGTTTACTATTTTGAGGTTCTGAAATGTTCAGTTGCGTTTGTTCCTTTTGGTCGGCAGCCAGGAACAGAGGCATAAGGGCTCAAATACCAAATGAAAGGGTGTTCTCACAGTATTTCTGGCCAGGACCAGAGTGGAAATATCGGAGAGCTCATAAGCAAAGCTGTTCTTCTGAGATTTTTATACCAAACCTGCAAAAGCGAGATGCTTGCAAAAAAATTATTTCCCTTTGAGGAGTTATCAGAAGTGAATTCTTACTGCAGACTCTGCCCAACCTGTCTTTGAACTTTACACATCAGATCATCTATCTACTTGCACCTTGTCCACTCATCCATCCCAACACCATGTGTCCTGCAGGTGTATCCTCTTCTACATATGCTTGAACGAGTAGGTGGTTCTTTTAGAAATACATCTCAACCAGAGATACACTTTGACATTTTGATTTTCATTCTCAGGAGGACATATTAGAAGCCAAATATTCCACTTGCTCTAAGAGTACACACCAGGTAAATGATGTTACCAAAAACCTATGCAATTATATTGTTTCCTGAAAGCTCTTAAGTTGTTGACTGAAGGAAAACAGTGCTATCCTCTAACACCAGTTTACTTACTTTTTTTAGTGCATCTATATAAATTAATATCAAGTTTATTTCTGACTATTGGATTAATCTAGCTCTAAGCATAACTTGCACTTCTAACTTTATGCCATTCCACTGGTTTCAAGGGTAAGGTATGATCTCCCAAAATGTAATTGTCTTTCCTTTATTTAACAACCACAGACTTGTGAATTTCTACTGTTTAGTTATTAATTTTATTTCTAAATTGATGGTTTAATTCCTTTCTAGATCATTTGTGTTCTACTCTCATAAATTCGGGCAGTTAAAGTAAAAACTACAGTAGTTAAATAGAATTATTTCTAATATGAGAGTTCATTTAAACTAGCAGTTCAGAAAAAGAGCAGATATTCTTCAGGATGATCAGAAAGACTAGGTCTTAGACCAAACAAGCAGTCAATTCCCCGAGGGAGGTTCTAGAAAGGTGGAACATTAGTTAGAGATTGTAGGAGTGTTCCCATCCATCCTATAGGATTGTTGTGAAGATTAAATACAAGGATGTATTGAAGGCACCAGCATGTTCAATTGAACATCAATTAATAATGGCCACTTGAAAAAGAATTTGGTAGTCAAATAACTGAGAAACACTGAGTTCAACAAACTTAACCAGTTTGTTGTCTTCAGGTCCTTTCAAAAGCTTTAAGATGCTGATGGTCCCATTAACAGTCCGGGAGCATAATGTACAGCTGCCAAATATGATTGACTGGTGCACAGTTTTTCCACTGGGCTCCATGGGGCCACTGGTCCTAAGAATCTACTTTGGGGAGCTCTGAACTGGAACAACCAAGGCCCACTGGAAGAAAAAAGAAGGGAAACTCTTTTGAGCATTGTGCTGGTGTCTTCAATACATCGTTGTATTTAATTTTCACAACAATTCTATAGGATGGATAGGAAATGCTATTCCTGTTTTACAGATGAGGACACTGAAGTTCAATAGATTTATCAGTAGTTATTGACCCCAGCTGCTTTAAAACAATACAGGGACCAACCTCCAACCTATTCAACCAGAATCTCAGGAATATGGTTGAGGTGCATATGTGTGTATATCAAGCTCAACAGATGATTTTGCTGTACCGTTATGTTTGAGAACCACTGGGATAAGCTATGTTCCTATGGCCATATATTTTTTGAGTGAAAGAGCTAAGACTTTGAATTCTATCTTCTGACTTCCAAGTTCAGTGCTCTTTCTACTATAATTTGTCACCCATGAATGATTCTCTGCTACTGGGTGTCCCCACGTAAAAATCTGGAAATTGTCAGAAGGTGCACACTGGCTGATTGGTACCCTTTCCCTGTACTGTTCAAGGTGAAACAGTAACTTCTACGATAGCCAGGTAAACAACACAATTCTTATGAAATAAAAGTCAACACATTAAATTCCACTTTGACTTCTTGCAAAATCACCTAGAGACATAAGTTTTATAAACACTACATAAGATACTGTCAAATATGAATGCTTTCCTTTCCCTTATCAAGTGGAAAGTCAACACATTAAATTCCACTTTGACTTCTTGCAAAATCACCTAGAGACATATGTTTTATAAACACTACATAAGATACTGTCAAATATGAATGCTTTCCTTTCCCTTATCAAGTGGAGGCATTATTCCATTTCTCCAGGGCATTATAGGTGGGTTTTGAATGTTTAGTGACTTGTTCTTAAAAATCTAAATTAAACCATGTTCTCAAACATAAAATAAGCCTTTTCCTTTCGCCTTTCTAAAATCCATGAAAACTTTCCCTTTTCACATACAATAGTGAGTTTTCCAGATCTGCTTGCCTGCCCTTTCTTTCTGATTATGAACGTTCTGGTTCAACTTCCATCTCTGCAATAAAATTGCTTGTTAAAAAAAAATTGTCAGCCATTATTAACCCCTTTGCTTCTGCTTCCTCTGGTGACAAATAGCAATTGGACAGACTCCCCATCTAACACTGAGTTTGTCAAATTAGAGTGCCTCAAACTCTAATTGATGGGGAGAAGGCAGAGGGAGTTAGTATTGTTTTGTTTCTAAAGCAATTGTTCTATCCTGTAGACATTTTACATTAATCTCCTTAGGCTTTTTGCACTTTGCCGGTGCCTCTGTTAATAAGGAAACTGAAACAGGTCTTAACAGGTGGAATGTCCCCTCGCTTAGACCACTCAACAGTACATGAATGCACATGCCAATAATTCCTTGAAATTTGAAACAGAGTAAGCAAACACCCAAACCTTTGGAAAATATCTCCCTTTGCTCTAAAAGGAGCTAAGGAAATTACTTAGGAAAAAGGAATAAAGGAGAATTCAAAGAGAAATGAGCTTGTCCTATTATATTTACAGGTCAAATGCCTATTTGGGGAATACATTATGCATGTTTTGGTAATACACATAATATTCACTCAGTTGAGCCTAATGGCTCTTTGAAAGCCATTAAGGTGTACTAAGTAAATACATTTTCTGGTATGAGTGCGAATTTGAAAAATGCATGGTTTTCCTTTAAATGCATTCTTTCACATCAGAACCTACTGCTGGAGAAATGGCCCCCTGTTTGGACTGAGCCTTTACTGAATATGGAAAGGGATTGAAGCTTTGTGGATGAGAGTTTATGTGGCCCCTAGGAAAGCTCTGGTTAAGAGTTGACATTTGTTTTCAACGGATGCATTTGAATGGTGAGAAAAATAAATGCTTTTTGGGTTATTCACACAATCTAAGAGTTGCAAACAATTCCTGACAAGAAAGGGCTGAGGATATCCATAAGAGTTAAGAAAACCCCTTTATGACATCATACATTTGAGAGAGGGAAGCTTTGCACAGTGGGGAGGGTGTTGCCAAAAATCATGGGAGGGGAACCACATTAAGTGACTTCCAATAAATCAAATTAGAATTTTTTTTTTAACTTAGAGATTATTTGTCAAATTTACTCTTCCTCACAATGAGAGACAGGAAGTCCAGAGAACAAAAATGACTGTCCACAATCCCAGAGCTGCTAAGGAGCGGCATGAAAGCCGACCCATGTCTTACCACCTCCCTGATCTCTCCATGGCAGGCCTTCTGCATGCCACAGAAGTGGTAAAAACAGCTCACTTCAATAAAGTTTCACTAAGGTATTCAAAAACCCATAGGCACGGCCCAGTTCTTATGGAACCCACAATCTGGTAATACATCTTTTTTGTATACGATTTCACTGAATGCCTAAAATTGAACCATAAATCTCATTCATATCTATGTATTCTCTATCATCGATGGTGGCATCACCTCAGGTACTCACGCTTCAGAGCTGAGAGTCACCCTCTCCCTCACAACCCCCAAGCTCACCACCATATGCCACCAATCCCCATCACGTCCCCCTGCTGTGCATCCCACTGTGGCTGACCTTGTTCTAGCCTGTGTAGCCTATCCCTGGACCACAGACCACAGCACCAATTTCCTAATGGGCTTTACTACCCTAATTGCTATATTGCTATTCTTCACATAGCTTTAAACAGAGGTATTCCAAGCCATTTTTTTTTCTTCCCCTACTGCATAAAGTTTAAGCATCTTGACCTGGAAAAGAAAACTTCTAAGATCTAGCCGCTGCTTGCCTCTCCAGTACCATCACTCTTATTACCCCCCACTTCTAGCATTGTGTACCATAGCACTGCTTGCTGGTAGTTTCTTACAAACACACACACACAGTGTGGGTTCATCTTTTATGCCTGTGATTTTCCCGCCCCTCTGCCTGGAATGTCCTCTTACGCACTTCAGTCTCCCCGACCTAATTCACCTAAATAACTCCAACTCATGTTCTAAGACAGTGATAGTATAACATAGTAAATACTATCACCACCGCCCCTGGAAAACCTCCTCTGTCACCTTCTACCTACCCACACCAATGAGGTTTCCCTCCTCGGTGTTCCTGTAAGGCACTGACTGCATCCTTCGTTCCCACATGTGATTCTCTGTGTGTGAGCTTCACCCTGGAAGTTCTTTGAAGTTCTGTATCATGTCACATTTATCTTTGTATTCTAAATGCCTCCCATGGGCCAAGCATCTAATCAGTGCTCAGTATTAGCTGAGTAAATGGAGAAAGAAAGCACTCAGATCCTGGGTGATTCCCTTTTCTAAAATTGTGCTACTGTGTAGATTTTCATTCTAGTACGAATATAAGAATTTCAACCTTTCTTTTTTCCTTTTTTAGAAATTGCAAGCATGTAAATTTTTACTTAATGGACACATAATAACAAAGAATATTAAGCATTTTAAGTGAGACTCTTTTAATAATACTATAGTGGCCTCTAGTTATAAGTAAGTCATTCTCTCCTAAATTGAAGGTGTATCAGAATCAAGGATGGAGATGGTGGAAAGGAGTTGTCATATCCCGAGCACCTACTACTTGCTGGAAATTGTAATCTCTGCTGTGCAGGTGAAGAAATTTAGTGTCATGGAGATCAAATAACTTGCCTAAGGTCACACAGCAATATGAAAGGAGTTGTCATATCCGGAGCACCTACTACTTGCTGGAAATTGTAATCTCTGCTTTGCAGGTGAAGAAATTTAGTGTCATGGAGATCAAATAACTTGCCTAAGGTCACACAGCAATAAGTATGTAGCAGAGTCAGGATTAGAATTCAGACCCACCTGAATGTACATCCATTGTCTTCCCACTGCACTAAGCAGCCTCAGGCAAGAACACAATCATATTGTATTTAGAGATTATGCAACCATCCAAGAATCCATGAAGAATTTTAAAATGTTTAATATATGAGAGATTCACAGCTTACTTATAAAGTATTATATTGAAGTGAGTTTTATTATTTCAAATAGCTTGTTTGATTTCTTTAGAGAAAAGGAACAAATAATCAAAATAAAGATATAAAAATCTTTGGCTTTGAGCATTGCTCACCCCTTTAAAGGCTATGGACCATGGTCTCTGGCTCAGAGAAAGCCCCAGATAAATTCTATTTTCCCCTCTCTCTCATCCAGCAGAGCACAGCTTTGCAAATCTCCTTCCTTTAACTACCTGTTGTTTCTCTTGCTAACCCCATCTCACTTTAAAATATCACTTTTTATGAAGGGTAATGTTACATGGTAGAAAACTGTAAAAAATTAATGGATAGAGTTGGTATGAAGAAAATGCATTATTTCAGTAGTTTTATTATTTTTTGCCCATTATACATTTACAGGTTTTGTTGTTTAATGGCTATGTTTTATAGATGGCTCTATTCAAAAATTACTTTTACACTTTGATCATTGAGAAATTCAAATCAACACTATTTGCTTTTCCACAGGAAAACTCCATCCTAAAATATTTACCCAAATTGCTTTTAATTTTCTTGTTCTTTCTGTAAAAAAAAAAAAATTATTAGAAGCTCTCACAAGGGATAATATAGAAAATTATCTTAAAGGCTGAATGAATGTCATTAGCCTATTAATTTAGTTTCTGAAACTCCAATAACCAATATCTGATAGAACATCTATTTTTCTCAATATTTTGTCTTGTCACTGAATCGAGTGCCTGGGACAGTGCCTGGGGACTAGTATGTGTTTCAAATGTCCACAGGGGCTTGGCTCTGGATCTGAGGTCAGTTACCTATTGATATCCTGCCTGCGTTTGCATTTTATTCTATCACTTAGTCTATCAGTTAAACTCTGACTAAATTTAACAAAATAAAAGAGGAAAAAATTGGGAGGATATGGAACAGCTCATACAACCAAAAACTTGGGCACTCAAATCATAAAAGGATGAAGATGGAAACCCAAAAGCTTCAGAAGGGCTTCAGGTAGCAATATTATTAATATATGGCTTCTTACAGGTACTGTTCACAGGAAGACTGTTTCAAGCATGTTCCCATTTCTGTGTCTTTCCACTCGAAATTCAGCTTCCCTGGAGAGAGAGTCTGAGTGGCTGAGCTTAGGCTGTTCCCAAGGAGGGATCAGAAGAGGGTAAGGAGAGGACTTAGCAAAGCACTGCCTAACCCGCATGGACTGAGCCCGAGCAGGGGTAGCTGTCTGAAGAAAATTCAGGTGTTCCTTCTGAATGAAGACGTGGATGATAAAACAAGATCAACAGATATCTACCATGTTTCTGATGGCACAGCAGGTGTACTCTGCATCCATCTTCTAATAAAGTGATGGAATTCTTGCATATTAGTTTTAGATCCCAAGATCTCAAATTTCATTTTTCATATAAAATAGTAAGCCATTCTGTAATATTTTTTTCTAATTTCATGCTTCTTCTCTCATTCTTCTTTTTATTTTCCACATATGCTCAGCCAAAAAAACATATACAAAGAACTGACCAATGAATATAAAGATTGAGTCAATAATAAGGGAGACCAGAGAAGTTGATTTTGGAAGAGCAAAACTCTAAAATTGTTATATAATAAGCATAGGATATCAAGTTATCCAACCACATGAATCCTAATTTATAAACAATGGTGCCCATTAGAGCCTTAAGTATGTGCGTCTCCATAAAGAGAATCTAAAGGACAGATCTTATGCTCAGGCGAGCAAAATATGGGTGAATAGTTTGAAGAATTCATACAAGATCTAAGGCAAACTCAGAGAAACGCCACAGTGTGTGGCATTCGTGAAGAAAGCGGCTGGCTCCCTTTCATGTTCCAAAACTTTGCCTGTGCTACTTCCCTCAAGTTCTTCTTCTCTCTCTTTCAATGGTCAGTTCAAATACCACTGCTTTTAAGAAACTCCCTTTAAAATAGCCTTTAATTCAGCTAGCCGAGCCTTCTCTCCCACGGCTACACTGTTGTGTACATGCAAGTATTACAGCTTTATTTCACTGACTTTTTATCTTAATCTATAACAGTAACTGATTATATTTATTGAGTGCTTACCATTTGCTAAACATATAAGTAATTTATAGTACTTATAAGTATTATATCATAAGTAAAAATACTACATTTATATCAATCTATATTTATAAACATTGTAAGTATTTTATCAGTATTATATCATCTAAAGTATTATATTTCTAAGCATTATATAATCACCCCAACAACTCTTTGGTGTAAATCTCCTGATTGTCTCCATTTTATAGATTATAAGTATATAATCTATAAAAGATTATTTATAAATATATAATCTATGAAATCTCCATTTTATAGATTATAAATATAGATTATAAATTATAAATACATAATCTATAAAATCTATAAAATATGAAATCTATAATGAGCAGTGGGCCTTAGTCACACATCTTTTTATTCTTACCAACATTTGGGGCCTCAGTGTTCAAAGAAGTGTTTGCTGCATTGTCTGGGGCTTCAAGGAGTCAGCAGAGACTGTAAGGGTCTAAGAGTGGAGAAAAGGAATAGATTTTGCCAACACTGCAGGAGGGCAGGGGTGAGGTGGGGAAGGAAGCAGAAGAACTGTGGCAGGAAGGGTAAGGTTTGTGCCTAAGGAAAACTAGATTCCACCTGGCAGTTGTCAAATGACAGAAAGAGTAGCATCTTTCCTCCTGACGAATTTTTTAAAAGATACATATGTTTATATATATACATATATATATATATATATATATAATATTCATATATATGAACACACATCAGAGTACTTGAAAAAGTTCGTGGAAAAGTAGAAATCTTTCCATGAACTTTTTCAAGTACCCTCATGTGTGTGTGTGCACATGTCATGTATTCATTCATCCAGAGTAGTCCTCAACCTCGGCAGTTCACTACCTACTCATGTGCTTCAATTAGCTCCTGTTTGCCCATAAGTGGCTCACACAGAGTCAAAGAAAGCACAGTCCTAATGCAGAAAACATTAATGTAGACACACGCCTCTGGAGAACATTTTCCCAGGTATACACTGCAATTTTCACAAGTTCCAAGCCTACTAGGCTAGCCCTACTCAGCTGGTTGGATGCCTTGAAATCTCAAGATTCCATCTTCCTCTGGCAGGAAGATATGATAAAATACTTTCATTTTATTTTTCAATCTACAGTGCCAAACAGCTTTTCAACAAAAATAATATTTTAACAGAAGTGACATAATAGCACAATATCTACCATTGGCCATTTTCTAGGATAAGTTTCTAAAGCCAAAACTGGACTGTAAGTGCCTTGGGGATGGGACCCAAGAATCATTCACCTTGGGGTTCCTTCTGAGCCTGGCATAGGGGCATGTGATATTTTGAGGAGCCATTCTGATAAATCCATTTGAACTACAACATTTTGATGCAAGCTAAATATCAGGCAATTATTTGGGGGGCTTTTTATTAAAATTTTTAAGTCACGAATGAAACAGTCAACTTCAATTCCATCATAGCCTGTAATCACAGATTTACCACACTGGGTCTCCTTAGAAAGAGCCATCAATCTTTAGAAAAAATTACTTACTCATTCTCTGATACTTCACTAGTATCTTGAAAGGCATGGATCTCAGATTCCCAGATGTTATCCTATAGTTAAAAAGGCCCTAATGCTTGTTTTCAATTAATAAATAGAGTGACTGCTTTATAATAAACTTATTCTGTTTCTCATTTGAACCCTACACTCATGATCCTCAGGGCATGGCTGGGGAATAGGGAAATATGAAGAAAAGGGTATATTATAATCTCCAAGGAGAAAGGAGAGACCATTTTGAAAAGTGTATCTACATAATATATATCATAATTATAGATGTTGAAAAAAAATAGAAAACACTTTTCTTAATACAAACTACAAAAATCAAGCTTGATTGTACATTTTTGGTTCTACAAATCTTTAGGGTTGGGAAAAGAGTTTGAGATTTTGATGTTTTTCAAAAAGAAGTTGGGGTCAAAAATAATTGAGAAATCCTGATATAAAAGATGGATATTTTTGCTTTCTGTAGACTCTGAGATTGTGCAGCCTTCCTTAACTTCATTTGTAATTTAGTAACATACCCCCGTAGAGGTGAGATACTAAAGCTTAAGCCAAATTTACCCTTGAAAATCCCTTCACCACCAATAGCATATAGGACATGTGGATATGTGCATGTGCATTACGGTGAACAGTGCAGTGCTGTCACGCCCTAGAACCACAGCACTCCACAGGAGGACACTCCCACAGGGAAGGGTGGGGATGTGGCGAAGAGGAACCAGACCCTCACCTAATACTTCTCACTCCCAAGAAGAAAGCAAAACTCATGAAGTTAAATGGAGGGCAGAATTAGCTACCTCAGTTAAATTTGTACACACACACACACACACACAGAGAAACACTCTTACACACACACCTGAAGAATTTTCAGAAAAGTTCATGGATACCCACAGGAATGCAAATCATCATGCTGAAGGGATACCTGTACTGCCATGTTTATTACAGCACTAATTACAATAGCCAAGAGTTGGAACCAACCCAAATGTCTATCATCAGATGAGTGGATTTGGAAACTGTGGTACATCTACACAGTGGAATACTACTCTGCTATAAAAAAGAATGAAATATTACCATTCACAGCAACATGGATGAACTTAGAAAAAATTATATTAAGTGAAATAAGTCAGGCACAGAAAGAGAAATACCACATTTTCTCACTTATTTGTGGGAGCTAAAAATAAATGAATAAATAAAAATACAAACAAATGGTGAGGGGGTGTGGGGAAGAAGACACAATAATTACGACAATTCCTTGAACTTGTCAAGACAAGTGAGCAGATATGATCTTGATGGGTGGAAAGGAGGAGAGGGAGGGCGAAAGAAGAATCAGTAAAGGGACATAAAAATCAACTACATTGTATATTGATTAATTAAAGTAAAAAATAAATAAATTTTTTTTGAAGTTCATGAAAGGATTTGCTTTATCTTTTACTTCAATTTTCCACAAACTTTTTGAAGTACCCTTATATATATTGTATATATTTGTCAAGGGAAAATAAGCAAGTTTTCTGAAGTTAAAGAAACTTGAGATGCAATTCCACTGTGTATGTGGGAGGGAAAGGGCTGGAGGGATATTCGGACCCAAGTGTAGTAACATCTCACTTTCTAACAACATTTAAAATTATTTAAATTTCTAACTCCTCCCTCAGTTGTATAAATCCACTTCATAATAAAGGTGACAGAGATAACTGATTACCCTTTCTTAAAAGACTTTATCAAATTATTACATTTTTCTAATGCAAACTCATTTTTCAATATATCCACATAAAATCCAATCAATATGGAAAGTAATAAAAACCTGAAAATTTTCCAAAATCAAGATAAGTGTTAGAAACCTACCAATGGTCAGGAATGCAGTTAGGGATTAGAAATCTCTGCTCTATACATCACTTAATGATTTTTCTTTTTAAAGTAGCAATTTCACATTTTGACTGGACTAGCCACATGTCAGTGTCAATCAGTGCTCAATAAATGTTTCTCAGATGAAGATGTAATGGATTAGAAGGTTACTTCAAGAATGCTTTAAAGTTGTCTGCAAATTTAATGCAATAATCCACTCGTAATCTAGATGTTATTGTTGTCAAAGCATTCAGTGACATTTTTGTCTCCATAACTTAGCAATATTGAAAGTGAAGTACCTCAATTTTTTTTTTACTTTAGCCTTTTGCAAGTTAAGCAAGAAATACCTATTATATTTAGTGTGTTCCCCATTGCACTAATACATAAAAAAATAGAATTATTTGACATGACATATTGTCTTTCCCTATGATGACCTCCCACCTTTACTGTGGTACTGTCATTTTTAGGTGACACCTGCTTTACTTGCAACCAACAGCTCCGTGTGTGCCATGCTGTAGCAGATGGCTTGAGGCATGACGTGTTAATGGCAGTGATTACTTTATGAATAGTGACAGCTGATCAGGGACATAATAAAACAATAGTGGCTGCCATCCTGGAAAAGGTGCTAAATAGGGGTGACATGCTTAGTGAGGGCTATACCTCTCTCTTCAACCTCATTATTGATTCCAAAGGGATACACAGGCTAGCCAGGCAATGGCAGGCTCAGACACAGAGGAAGGAACAGAACCAGCACAAGGATTTCCCTCCATGTTAATTGCAGCAGGGGAGGGTGCACAGCTTTTAATGTGCAAACCATTTGGGTAAATGTTAATGTGTCTCCCCCGTTTTACTCACCATGTAACATTCTCAGAGCCTGTGGCCTGATACTGCTTTGAAGAAGTCTGGTTCCTACAGGGGAGGGTGCACAGCTTTTAATGTGCAAACCATTTGGGTAAATGTTAATGTGTCTCCCCCGTTTTATTCACCATGTAACATTCTCAGAGCCTGTGGCCTGATACTGCTTTGAAGAAGTCTGGTTCCTACCACTCTTCTCCATGAATCACTGCCTAGAGCCGGAGTACAAATCAGCATTACAGAGTGTGAGAAAATCCACTCTGGTATCCAGTGAAATTATATTTCTGAGGACAAACAATACTCTGAATGAATTTCCATCTTTAATTCATACCTCTAGGTAGAGTTAATAGTGAAGGGAGTCACAGGTAGGTTTCTGTTAAGAATTATTTATTCATTCCACAAACTGGACACAAGGAAACGAAGCAAATAAGGTGACGTCCTTGTCAAGGTACATAATCTCACGAAAAAGACAAATATGTAAAGTCAATTATAATCCAGAGTGATGAGCTATGATTATCTTCTGTGTTGAGTATTAGTTCAGGGTTTGAGAAAACAATGTCACCAGTTTAAATAGATGTGTATATATATGTATACAAAATTACCTAATAAAATAAACCAGTGGGTTTACCTGATCCTTGTGATTTACCCCAGGTTATCAACATGCCTTCTTAGAATATAGAACTCTTTTTTATCAATTCAACAGAACATAAGGTCTTCCATGGTATATCTGTTCTTTTGAGGCTTCTGGTAGGTTTCCATCTTGTTTTAAGTTTTTTATTATCCACAGGCAAAATCATAATATACACGAGGGCATCTAAATAGCCTAAAATAAAAAGTACTATATGGTTTCTGGTAGGTTTTCCTTTTGTTTTAAGTTTTCTGTTACCCACGTGCAAAATCATAACATACATGAGGGCATCTAAATAGCCTAAAACAAAAAGTTCTCTATATAAAGTATTTTCAATTCCTTTTGATGGGAAGGGGTGAAAGGAAACATCGAATAGATTGAAAGACATCTTCCCATCATCAGAGCCTAATAACGAGTATGCCATCTCCATGTGGGTTCAGCTGAGCACATCATGCACAAACCTGCAAAGACCAGCTCGTGTCATGTGGAATTAACAGGCATCTCTTCTGTACAAGTGAGCTGACATCTTCCCATCATCAGAGCCTAATAACGAGTATGCCATCTCCATGTGGGTTCAGCTGAGCACATCATGCACAAGCCTGCAAAGACCAGCTCGTGTCATGTGGAATTAACAGGCATCTCTTCTGTACAAGTGAGCTGCCGCCAATATTCTCTTTATAAGTCCCAGGACCAATACTAAGCAAGACTATTACAATGACTTCATCCCGCCCATTACAGTATCTTCCCAGAGTGACTATTAGAGAATTACTGTATTTTGTCTGCCCTGGAGATATTTGAAGGTCCTGATATGTTTCAGTGATTTTACTTAACCTAGTAATTAGTTTACACAGTTTTATGGAGATTTTACTGCTTTGGAGATGACAGTTTTTCTTCTCAAAATTAGTTCTGATAGCCAGTCATTTCATTTCAAGGTTTATGAACGATCTGATATATTGGCTAAAAGATCTTCACTTAAGAATATAGAAAAAGCATTCCCTCTCACTGACTGAATGCTGGTTTGTACATTTTCTTTTTGTTGTCCTTGTTAAATATGTTTTTTTGGCCCATATACTGTGTGGAACTGTTTACAAGGAAAGGCAATGCAATTTAGATGTATGGCTGACAATAAAAAACATAGATAAAACATTTAAATAAATTAAGGGTAAAAAGAATTTTTTTACATAAAATGCAGAAAATGATTTAATAATATCCAAGGCTTTGAAAATGTTACACATAAAAATATAACAAGTTGCAAAAACACCGTGGGCTTGTTAATTCAGTGAAAGAATTATTTATAGAGCATCTTCTCTGTTCTTCATACTTAGATACTGAAGCATTGCAGTGAAAACAAGATACATTTTTTTCCTTCTCTTTTCTAGGGAGGGGGGAGAAAATGAATGAATGAACAAAAATTAATAATTACAAATAAAGGAAAGACAATGAGGAAGAGATTGGGGAAAGCTTTGGGGGTGGGGACAATTGAGAAGAGATCTGAATGAGGTAAAGACACAGGCCATGCAGAAACTAGAGAAAGAATGTTCCAGAAAGAGGGACTAGCATGTGTAAAGACACTGGGGTGAGAAAACAGCTGAAAACTTCCAGGCAGTGTGGTCATGAATACCTCGAGATTGCCTTAGAACCTGAATTTCATTCATTTATTGATATTAAAATATGAGAGTGGTTTCCAACCAAGAGACAGGTACTATGGAGTTCCAGTGTCATTTCAGCTGCATTTATGAGAGTGTATAAAATTTCTCAGACCCAGCAGTGGAAAAGACACTGATAGAAAATCCTTTTTTTTAAGATTTCTAAAACACAGACAGAAAAATCTACTCACCAGTTACCCCCGAAAGCATGGCAGATTTTAAACAGTCAGTTTACAATGTAAGATCCAAGTGTAGAGAAGATACTTTGATACTGAATTTTAGCAAAAACTTCATCACCATTCACTTTTTTTTTTCCTTTTCAATTAATTTTTAACTTCAGAAGTGGAAAAATGAATGCTTTCTTTTCAAAAATATATACTATTAAAGATAAAAGATTCTCTTTGACCTTATTACCCACCTCAGTTCCTTCTCTAGCTACTCAGAGATAAAACAACTTTGGACACATTGCCTTCCTTGTGGGATATTCTCACATACATTTATATAAACCCATGGAAAATACACCATTGTTTTATCATCTTTTTAATCAAATGTCATTATAATACATATATCTAAACAACAACAACAACATCAACAACAACAAAAAAAAAAAAATGGGGGGGGGGGAAGA